>NC_048238.1:56370306-56439250 GCF_002007445.2 Ailuropoda melanoleuca | reverse complement strand
CCTATCCAGCTCAACTCAGGGGACCGGCTGAAAAAGGTGTCCCCTACTCCTCCGCCATCTTAACCTCTCAAGCACCTGATTACCCCATTTCTTTATCCATTTATTCCCCTACTGATCTTCCTAGTCCTTATGTTCCATAGATGAGAGATNCGCGGTTTCACGGCTCCCCGCTTCGTACCTCGATACTCAGCACTGGAGATGTTCATTTGTAGAGATCCAGATGTATCTTCCTGCGTCTCAGGCTGATTCCGTGGATGTTCCTTCTGGTCTGGTACCTATCCAGCTCAACTCAGGGGACCGGCTGAAAAAGGTGTCCCCTACTCCTCCGCCATCTTAACCTCTCAAGCACCTGATTACCCCATTTCTTTATCCATTTATTCCCCTACTGATCTTCCTAGTCCTTATGTTCCATAGATGAGAGATATCATATGATAATTGTATTTCTCTGCTTGACTTATTTCACTTAGCATTATCTCCTCCAGTGCCATCCATGTTGCCGCAAATGTTGAGAACTCGTTCTTTCTGATAGCTGAGTAACATTCCACTGCATATATGGACCACAACTTCTTAATCTAGTCATCTGTTGAAGGGCATCTCGGCTCCTTCCACAATTTAGCTATTGTGGACAATGCTGCAATGAACATTGGGGTGCATATGGCCCTTCTCTTCACTACGTCTGTATCTTTGGGGTAAATACCCAGTAGCGCAATGGTTGGATCATAGGGTAGCACAATTGTTAACTTTTTAAGGGACCTCCACACTGTTTTTAAAGAATGGCTGTACCAACTTGCATTCCCATCAACAATGTAGGAGGGATCCCCTTTCTCCACATCCTCTCCAATAGTTGTTGTTTCTTGCCTTGCCAGTTTTTGCAATTCTAACTGGCATAAGGTGGTATCTTAGTGTGGTTTTGATTCGAATTTCCCTGATGGCTAATAATTTTGAACATTTTTTCATGTGTCTGCTAGCCATTTGTATGTCATTATTGGAAAAATTGTCTGTTCATATCTTCTGCCCATTTTATGTTTTGTTTATTTCTTTCCTGCATATTGAGTTTGAGAAGTTCTTTGTAGATCTTGGATACCAGTCTTTTATCTGTAGTATCATTTGCAAATATATTCTCCCATTCCGTGGGCTGCATCTTAGTTTCTTTGACTGTTCCCTTGGCTGTGCAGAAGCTTTTTATCTTGATGTAGTCCCACAAGTTCATTTTATCTTTTATTTCTCTTGCCTTTGGAGATGTGTCATGAAAAAGGATGCTTTGGCCGATGTAGCAGAGGCTGCTGCCTATGTTCTCCTCTAGGATTTTGATGGATTCCTGTCTCACTTCGAGGTCTTTCATCCATTTGGAGTTTATCTTTGTGTATGGTTGAGAGAGTGGTCAAGTTTCATTCTTTTGCATGTAGCTGTCCAATTTTTCCAGCACCATTTATTGAAGAGACTGTCTTTTTCCACTAGATGTTTTTTCCTGCTTTATCAAAGATTAGTTGCCCAAAGAGCCGAGGGTCCATTTCTGGGTTCTCTATTCTGTTAGATTGGTCTATGTATCTGTTTTTGTACCAGTACCATGCTGCCTTTGTGATCACAGCTTTGTATTTCAACTTGAAATCCGGCATTGTGATGCCCCCAGCTTTGTTTTTCCTTTTCAACAGTTCCTTGGTGATTCGGGGCCTTTTCTGGTTCCATACAAATTTAAGGACTATTTGTTCCAGTTCTTTGAAAAATGGCATTGGTATTTTGATCGGGATAGCATTGAAAGTGTAAATTGCTCTGGGTAGCATGGACATTTTAACTATGTTAATTCTTCCGATCCATGAGCATGGAATATTTTTCCATCTTTTTGTGTCTTCCTCAATGTCTTTCAAGAGTGATTTGTCATTTCTACAATATAAATCCTTTACGTTTCTGGTTAAGTTAATTCCAAGGTAACGTATGATTTTTGGTGCTCTTGTAAATGGGATGGATTCCCTAATTTCTCTTTCTTCAATCTCATTATTCGTGTATAGAAATGCAACTGATTTCTGAGCATTGATTTTTGTATCCCGCCACATTACTGAACTGCTCTATAAGTTCTAGTAGTTTGGGCGTGGATTCTTTTGGGTTTTCCATTTAGAGTACCATGTCATCTGTGAAGAGAGACATTTTGACTTCTTCTTTGCCAATTTGGGTACCTTTTATCCGTTTTTGTTGTCTGATTGCTGTTGCAAGGACTTCTAGTACTATGTTGAATAATAGTAGCGAGTGTGGGCATCCTTGTCGTGTTCCTGGTCTTAAGGGAAAGGCTTCTAGCTTTTCCCCATTGAGAATGGTATTTTCTGAAGGCTTTTCATAGATGGTTTTTATGAGATTGATGAGTGTACCCTCTAACCCTACACTCTGAAATGTTTTAATCAGGAAAGGATGCTGTATTTTGTCAAATGCTTTTTCTGCATCTCTTGAGAGAATCGTATGATTTTTGATTTTTCTTTCTGGATAAAATCGAAGACACTGATAGATTTGCAAATGTTGAACCACCCTTGCATCCCAGGGATGAATCCCACTTGGTCATGTTGGATAATCCTTTTAATGTACTGTTGGATTCTATTAGCCAGGATCTTGTTGAGGATTTTGGCGTCCATATTCATTAGGGAAATTGGTCTGTAATTCTCCTTTTTGATGGGATCTTTGCCTGGTTTGGGGATCAAGGTAATATTGGCCTCATAGAATGAGTTTGGCGGCTTTCCTTCTGTTTCTATTTTTTGAAATAGCTGTAGGAGAATAGGTATTATTTCTTCTTTGAATGTTTTATAGAATTCCCCAGGAAAACCATCCGGGCCTGGAGTTTTGTTTTTTGGAAGGTTGTTTATCACTGACTCCATCTCTTCATAATTAATTGGCCTGTTTAAAAAATCAATTTCTTCCTGTTTCAGTCTTGGTAGTTTATAGGTTTCCAGGAAGGCCTCCATCTCGTCCAGATTGCTTAAATTATTGGCATAAAGCTGTTGATAAAAGCTTCTAATAATCCTTCTAATTTCATTGGTGTTGGTTGTGTTCTCTCCTTTTTCATTCATAATTTTATTAATTTGGGTCCTTTCTCTATTCTTTTGGTTAAGTCTTGCCAGTGGTCTGTCAATTTTATTGATTCTCTCAAAGAACCAGCTTCTAGTTTTGTGATCTGCTCTACTGTGCTCCTGGTTTCTAATTCCTTGATTTCTGCTCTAATCTTGGTCAACTGCTTCCTCGTGTGTGGCTTATGCCTGTCCCTCTGTTGCTGTTCCAGCTTCTTGAGGTAAGAATATAAAAACTGCATTTTAGATTTTTTTATTCTTTTGACGGAGGTTTGGATTGTTATGTATTTCCCTCTTAGGGCGGCCTTTGCTGTATCCCACAGGTTTTGGACCATTGTGTTTTCATTCTCGTTGGTCTCCATAAATTGTTTAAATTGATTTTTGATTTTCTGGTTTATCGAATAGTTCCTGAGCAGGAAGGTTCTTAGTCTCCAAGTGTTTGAGTTTCTTCCGAATTTTTCCTTGTGGTTGAGTTCCAATTTCAAAGCATTGTGGTCTGAGAATATGCCAGGAATAAATTCAGTCTTTTGTTATATGTTGAGAACTGTTTTGTGTCCCAGAACATGGTCTATTCTTGAGAATGTTCCATGGGCATTAGAATAGAATGAGTATTCTTTCATTCTGGGATGTAGTGTTCTATATATATCTATAAGGTCCAACTTGTTGAGAATGGCATTCAAAGCTCTTGTTTCTTCATTGGTTTTCTGCTCCGGTGCTCTGTCTATTGTTGATAGTGGAGTGCTGAGGTCCCCTACTATTAATGTATTTTTATCTATATGTCTTTTTTTTCTGGGTAAGATTTGGCTTCTGTATCTTGCTGCTCCACTGTGGGGGGCATATATATTTATAATTGTTACATCCACTTGTTGGATACATCCTTTAAGAATAATATAGTGTCCTTCTGTTTCTCTAACTGTAGTCTTTAGTTTAAAATCCAATCTGTCTGATATGATAATTGCCACTGCAACTTTCTTCTGAGGTCCATTGGCCTGGAAGATGGTATTCCCTCCCTTTACTTTCAGTCTGAATGTACCTTTAGGTTCTAAATGGGATAGACTGGTGATGGGTAGTAAGGAGGGCATGTATTGCATGGTGCACTGGGTGTTATACGCAACTAATGAATCATCGAAGTTTACATCAGAAACCAGGGATGTACTGTATGATGACAAACATAATATAATAAAAAAACGTTAAAATAAAAAAACCAAAATGAGTCTCTTGTACACATCAAATGGATGCACCATGTCTTTTTATCTAATCTGCAACCCTGTGGTGTTTTATGGGAGCATTTAGGCCATTTACATTGAGACTGAATATTGAGAGATGATTTTAATGATGCCATGTTGCCAGTACAGTCTTTGTTTCTATCGATTGTGACTTTCTGTTCTGTATCACTCTTGGGGCCTTTTTACCTTTATAGAACCCCCCTTAATATCTCCTGTAGGGCTGGTTTTGTGGTTACGAAATTGGTCAATGACTGGCGATTCTGGAAGGTCTTTATTTCTCCATCAATTCTGAACGACAGCCTTGTTGGATAAAGGATCCTTGGCTGCATGTTTTTCTCTGAAAGAGCTTTAAAAATGGCCCCCCAACACTTTCTCTCATTCCAGGTCTGTGTAGACAGGCCTGATGTAATTCTGATACCTTTTTTCTTGGTACTTGAGAAATCTTTTTGCCCTGGTCGCTTTCAATACTGTATCCTTGGATCTAATATTTGTGAATTGCACTATGACGTGACGTGGCATAGGTTTGTCATAGTTGAGCTTGGCATGGGTCCTCTCTGCCTCTTGGACATGGATGTTTGTTTCCTTTGATAGATTAGGGAAGTTTTCAGCTACAATTTGTTCAAATATGTCTTCTAGACCTCTGTTTTTCTCCACCCCCTCGGGGATGCTGATGATTGTGACATTGGAACGTTTCATTGAGTCAATAATCTCCCATAACCTACATTCACGTGCGTGGATTTTTTTAAGTCAAGATTCTGTTTCAGTTTTCTCTTCTACTAACCCATCCTCCAATTCGCTGATACGTTCTTCTGCCTCATTCACCCTGGCCGTCAGAACCTCTAGTTTTGACTGCATTTGGTTCATAGAATTTTTAATTTCTGCCAGATTCGCTCTCATTTCCGCCCTTAGAGATTCTATATTCTCATTAACATTTTCGTTAATACTTTTTTCAAGTCTACACATCATCTTGACCATTGTTACTCTGAATTCCATTTCTGATAATTTGGTTATATCCATATCCATTAGTTCTGTGGCAGAGGCCACAGACTCATTGTCTTTTCTTTGCTGGGGGGATTTCTCTTTCTCGTCATTCTGATGAGGAGAGGGTGCGGGGTTGTACAGAGCCCAAATTATGAACAAGGACCCAGGCAGTGCACCCTTGTTTTATAGGGATATTAAGGGTGTGGGCTTCTTGATTTTTCAGCCTGTCTTCTGGGGGAGGGGCCTGCCACACTGATACTCAGGCAAACCTCTTTGGGTAGAGTCTCCATGTCCCCTGCGAGGGGGAATGGGGTGGGCATACTGTGAGCCAGTCTTTCCAGGCTTTTGTTCTCTGCCAGCTTTCCCTGGTGGTTTGCTGTGCCTCTTCTGAGAGTCAGAGCAGCAGTAGCCAAATCTCAGCCTCTGTCTCAGAACAGAGGTATCGCGGACCGTTCTCCACTGATGTTCTGGCCACTTTAACTCTGTTTCTGTTGGTGCTGCTCAACCCTGCATCATCCCAGGATGTGCACCCCACACCCAGCGTCCCAGCCCTCACTTCCAGGGCTGGCGCGTCTCTGTCCTTTGTGTTTCTAACACTGCCATACGCCACCCGCCCCCACGTGCTCCCGGAGCTCCCGGTCTCAGTCTGGTTCCAGTGAGCACACCGGAGCTCCGTTTCAGTCTGGTGGCACGCGTTCCTTGGCCCATGGTCTCAGTCTGCTCTCTCGTGTGTGCCGGTCTGCGAGTCCGAGTCCGCCCGCTCCCCCATGCAGGTGGCTACCGCTTCTTGGCGCCCAAATGTGGCAGCTCCCTCCCCCTTCTGTTTATCTTCTGATATCTGTGCACGGTTTCATGGTTCCCCGCTTCGTACCTCAATACTCAGCACTGGAGATGTACATTTGTAGAGATCCAGATGTATCTTCCTGTGTCTCATGCTGATTCCGTGGATGTTCAGGCTGGTCTGGTACCTATTCAACTCGACTCAGAGGACTGGCTGAAAAAGCGGTCCCCTACTCCTCTGCCATCTTAACTCCCTCTCCAGAGAATAACCTTCACATCCAGAGCAGTAAGAGGAAGGAAGAAACCCTTCTTAGGTGGTGTCACATTTTCTCAAGTGGAGGCTTTCTTACTTGGGATCCTGTTAGAAAGTAGAATCTGATTTAGTAATCCACAGTGGGACCTGAGAGGCTGCCCCAGCTACCAGAAGATCCTGATGCTGCTGGTCCACAGACTTCAGACTGCTCCTTGAACAATGAGAGAGAAGACAAGCTCCCTTTGACACGTTGATTCTGATGAGGTTGTGGAATATAGGTGAGGTTCGGTGGGGTGGAATCCGGAGCCGACGACCAAGAAAGAATTCTTGAGACGTCTTTGGTGCAAAACTGGTGGTTTATTAAAGCCTCCATTCATCTTTTCATAGGGATTGCATTAAATGTGTAGATTGCTTTGGGTAGGGTAGGCATTTTAACAATGTTTGTTTTTTGAACCCATGGGCATGGAACTTTTTCCATTTCTTTGTGTCATCTTCAATTTCTTTCATAAGTGTTCTATAGTTTTCAGAGTACAGATCTTTTACCTCTTTCATTAGGTTTATTCCTAGGTATTTTTTGGTTTTGATGCAACTGTAACTGGACTAATTCTTTGATTTCCTTTTCTGCTGCTTCATTATTGGTGTAAAGAAATGCAACAGATTTCTGTACATTGATTTTATATCCAGCAACTCTGTACATTGATTTTATTTTATTTTTTTTATTTTAAAAATAATTTTTTATTATGTTTGTCACCATACAGTATATCCTTAGTTTTTCTTGTAGTGTTCCATGATTCATCATTTGCGAATAAAGCCAGTGCACCATGCAATATGTGCCCTCCTTCTTTTAATAATAATATTTTTTATTATATTATGTTAGTCACCATACAGTACATCCCTAGTTTTTGATTTAAAGTTCCATGATTCATTACTTGCGTATAACACCCAGTGTATATGTGCCCTCCTTAATACCCATCACCAGCCTATCCCAGTCCCCCACCCCCCTCCCCTCTGAAGCCCTCAGCTTGTTTCCCAGAGGCCATAGTCTTTCATGGTTCATTCCCCCTTCAGTTTACCCTCCCTTCATTCTTCCCTTCCTTCTCCTACCATCTTCCTGCTATTTCTTACGTACCATACATGAGTGAAACCATGTGATAATTGTCTTTCTCAGCTTGACTATTTCACTTAGCATAATCTCCTTCAGTACCGCCCATGTTGCTGCAAATGTGTGGGAAATCATTTTTTTCTGATGGCTGAGTAATATTCCATTGTATATATGGACAAATCTTCTTAATCCAGTCATCTGTTAAAGGGAATCTTGGCTCCTTCTACAATTTAGCTATTGTGGACAATGCTATTATGAACATTGGGATGCATAAGGCCCTTCTCTTCACTATGTCTGTATCTTTGGGGTAAATACCCAGTAGTGCAATTGCTGGATCATAGGGTAGCTCAATTTTTTATTTTGAAGGGACCTCCACATTGATTTCCAAAGTGGCTGTACCAACTTGCATTCCCACCAACAGTGTAAGAGGGATCACCTTTCTCCACATCCTCTACAACAATTGTTGTTTCTTGCCTTGTCAATTTCTGCCATTCTAACTGGCATAAGGGGGTATCTCAAGGTGGTTTTGATTTGAATTTCCCTGATGGCTAATGATGTTGAACACTTTTTCATGTGTCCTTTAGCCATTTGTATGTCTTCATTGGAAAAGTGTCTGTTCATATCTTCTGCCCATTTTTTATTTGATTATTTGTTTCCCGTGTATTGAGTTTGAGAAGTTCTTTGTAGATCTTGGATACCAGTCTTTCATCTGTAGTGTCATTTGCAAATATCTTCTCCCATTCTGTTGGCTGCCTCTTAGATTTTTTTTTTTTACTGTTTCCTTGGCTGTGCAGAAGCTTTTTATCTTGACGAAGTCCCACAAGTTCATTGTTTCTTTTGTTCTTTTTGTTCATTTTTTCTTGCCTTTGGAGATGTCTCATGAAAAAAGTTGCTGCGGCCAATGTCAAAGAGGTTGAAGCCTATGTTCTCCTCTAGGATTTTGATGGATTCCTGTCTCACATCGAGGTCTTTCATCCATTTGGAGTTTATCTTTGCGTATGGTGTGAGAGAGTGGTCAAGTTTCATTCTTGTCATATAGCTGTCCAATTTTCCCAGCACCATTTATTGAAGAGACTTTTTTCCACTGTAAGTTTTTTTCCTGCTTTGTCAAAGAATAATTGCCCAAAGCGCCGAGGGTCCATTTCTGGATTCTCTATTCTGTTCCAGTGGTCTATGTGTCTGTTTTTGTGCCAGTATCATGCTGTCTTTGTGATCACAGCTTTGTAGTATAGCTTGAAATCCAGCAACGTGATGCACCCAGCTTTGTTTTTCCTTTTCAATGATTCATTGGCCATTCGGGGCCTTTTTTGGTTCCACACAAATTTAAGGGCTGTTTTTTAGTTCTTTGAAAAATGTCATCGGTATTTTGATCAGGATAGCATTGAAAGTGTAGATTGCTCTGGGTAGCATAGACATTTTCGTTATGTTCATTCTTCCAGTCCATGAGGATGGAATATTTTTCCATCATTTTGTGTCTTTCTTCAATGTCTTTCAAGAGTGATCTGTAGTTTCTATAATATAGATCCTTTATCTCTCTGGTTAATTCTGAAATAATGTATGATTTTTGGTGCTATTGTAAATGGAATGGATTTCCTAATTTCTCTTTCTTCAGTCTCATTGTTTGTGTATAGAAACGTAACTGATTTCTGAGCATTGATTTTGCATTCCGCCACTTTACTGAATTGCTCTATAACTTCTAGTAGTTTGGGGGTGTAGTCTTTTGGGTTTTCCATATAGAGTATCACATCATCTGCAAACAGAGACAGTTTGACTCCTTATTTGCCGATTTGAATACCTTTTATCCTTTTTTTGTTGTCTGATTGCTGTTGCAATGACTTCTAGAACTATGTTGAATAATAATGGCAAGAGTGGGCATTGTTGTCGTTTTCCTGATCTTAAGGGAAAGGCTTTCAGCTTTTCCCCATTGAGAATGATATTCGCTGTAGGCTTTTCATAGATAGTTTTTATGAGATTGAGGAATGTACCCTCTATCCCTACACTCTAAAGTGTTTTAATCAGGAAAGGATGCTGTATTTTGTCAAATGCTTTTTCTGCATCGATTGAGAGGATCATATGGTTCTTGACTCTTTTTTTGTTGATGTGATACATCATATCACACTGATCGATTTGTGAATGTTGAACCACCCTTCCATCCCAGGGATGAATCCCACTTGGTCTTGATGGATAATCCTTTCAATGTACTGTTGGATCCTATTAGCTAGGACATTGTTGAGAATTTTGGCATCCATATTCATCAGGGTTATCAGTCTGTAATACTCCTTTTTGATGGGGTCTTTGCCTGGTTTGGGGATCCAGGTAATACTGGCCTCATAGAATGAGTTTGGTCGTTTTCCTTCTGTTTCTATTTTTTAAAGCAGTTTCAGGAGTATAGGTATTATTTTGTTGTTGAATGTTTGGTAGGATCCCCCTGGGAATCCATCAAGCCCTGGACTCTTGTTTTTGGGAAGGTTTTTGATCACTGCTTCAATCTCTTCATAATTAATCCGTCTGTTTAAAAAATCAGTTTCTTCTTGTTTTAGTCTTCATAGTTTATAGTTTTCCAGGAAGGCATCCATTTCTTCCAGGTTGTTTAATTTATTGGCATAAAGCTGTTGATAAAAGTTGTTAATGATCTTTCCTATTTCATTGGTGTTGGTTGTGACCTCTCCGCCTTCATTCATAATTTTATTAATTTGGGTCCTTTCTCTATGCTTTTGAATAACTGTGGCCAGTGGCTTATCAATCTTATTTATTCTTTCAAAGAACCAGCTTCTAGTTCTTTTGATCTGCTCTACTGTGCTCCTGGTTTCTAACTCATTGATCTCTGCTCTAATCTTCACCAGCTGCGTTCTCGTGCATGAGTTAGGCCTGTTCTTCTGTTCCAGCTCCAGTTTCTTGAGGTGAGAATATAAAAACCTGCATTTTAGATTTTTCTATTCTTTTGAGTGAGGCTTGGATGGCTATGTATTTTCCCCTTAGGACCACCTTTGCAGTGTTCCATATTTTTTGGACTGATGTGTTTTCATTTTCATTGGTCTCGAAAAATTAAACTTATTTTTAATTTCCTGATTTACCCAATCATTCTTTAGCAGGATGGTTTTTAGTTTCCAAGTGTTAGAGTTTCTTCCAAATTTTTCCTTTGATTGAGTTCCAGTTTCAAATCATTGTGGTCTGAGAATATGCAGGGAATAATCTCAGTCTTTTGGTATCGGTTGAGACCTGTTTTGTGACCCAGTATATGGTCTATTCTGGAGACCGTTCCTTGTGCATTTGAAAAAAATGTGTATTCTTTTGTTCCAGGGTGTAGTGTTCTATATATATCTATGAGGTCCATCTGGTCCAGTATTTCATTCAAGGCTCTTGTTTCTTTGTTGATTTTCTGCTTAGGTGATCTGTCTATTGCTGAGAGTGGAGTGATGAGGTCCCCTACTAATAACGTATTTTTATCTATATGTCTCTTTATTCTGGTTAAGAGTTGGCTTGTGTATCTGGCTGCTCCCCTGTTGGGGGCATAGGTATTTATAATTGTTATATCCACTTGTTGGATACATCCTTTTAGAATAATATAGTGTCCTTCTCTATCTCTGACTACAGTCTTTAGTTTAAAATCTAATCTGTCTGATATGAGAGTTGCTACCCCATCTTTCTTTTGAGGTCCATTGGCATGAAAAATGGTTTTCCATCCCTTCACTTTCAGTCTGGATGTATCTTTTTGTCCAAAATGCATCTCTTGTAGACAGCAAATGGATGGGTTGTGCTTTTTATCCAATCTGCAACCCTGTGGCTTTTTATGGGAGCATTTAAGCCATTCACATTGAGAGTGATTATTGAGAGATATGATTTTAAATGATGTCATGTTGCCTGTGAAGTCTTTTTTTCTAAAGATTGTAAATTTCTGTTTTGTATCACCCTTGGGGCCTTTTTTTTAAATTTTATTTTATTATATTATGTTAATCACCATACAGTACATCCCCAGATTCCGATGTAAAGTTTGGATGCTTCATTAGTTGCGTATAACACCCAGTGCACCATGCAATACGTGCCCTCCTTACTACCCATCACCAGTCTATCCCATTCCCCCATCCGCCTCCCCTCTGAAGCCCTCAGTTTGTTTCTCATAGTCCATAGTCTTTCATGCTTCATTCCCCCTTCTGATTACCACCCTTTCTTTATCCCTTTCTTCCCCTACCGATCCTCCTAGTTCTTATGTTCCATAGATGAGAGAAATCATATGATAATTGTCTTTCTCTGCTTGACATTTCACTTAGCATTATCTCCTCCAGTGGGGCCTTTTTACTTTTATAGAACCCCCCTTAGTATCTAGAGCTTTGAAAATATCCTGCTACCCCTTCCAAGCCTACCATGTCTCTGAAGACTGGTCTGACGTTATTCTGATATTTTTTCCTCTGCACGTGAGAAATCTTTTTGCCCTGGACGCTTTCAATACTGTATCCTTGGATCTAATATTTGCGAATTGCACTATGATGTGACGTGGTGTAGGTTTGCTGTGGTCGACCTTGGGAGGGGTCTTCTCTGCCTCTTGCCCATGAATGCTTGTTTCCTTTGTCAGATTAGGGAAGTTTTCAGCTACAATTTGTTCAAATATCTCTTCTAGACCTCTCTCTTTCTCCACCCCCTCGGGTATGCCGATGATTCTGACATTGGAACGTTTCATTGAGTCAGTAATCTCCTGTAATCTACATTCTTGAGATTGGATTATTTTGAGCCACGTTTCTGTTTTTACCTTCTCTTCTACCATCCCATCCTCCAATTCACTAATTTGTTCTTCTGCCTCATTTACTCTGGCCATCAGAGCATCTAGTTTATACTGCATTTGATTCATAGCATTTTTAATTTCTGCCATATTCCCTCTCATTTCTGCCCTTAGAGATTCTCTATTCTCGTTAATATTTTTGTTAATATTTTTTTCAAGCTTACATATCATTTTGACAATTGTTACTCTGAACTCCATTTCTGACAATTTGGTTATATCCATATCCATCAGTTCTGTGGCAGAGGCCACAGACTCATTATCTTTTCTTTGCTGGTGGGGATTTCTCTTCCTTGTCATTCTGATGAGGAGAGGTTGCGGGGTTGCCCAGAGCCGAAATTATTGAGCCGGACCCAGGCAGTGTGCACTTGTTTTATCGGGACCTTAGGTGTGGGCTTCTTGATTTTTCAGCCTGCCTTCCGGGGGAGGGGCCTGCTGTGCTGATATTCTGGCAACCCTGTTTGGGTAGAGTCTCCCTGTCCCCTGTGAAGGGGGATGGGGATGGGCACAATATTAGCTGGTATTTCCGGGCTTTTATTCTCTGGCGGCTTTCCCTGGCGGTATTCTGTGACTCTTCTGAGAGTCAGAGCAGCAGGGGATGAATCCTAGCCTCTGTCTCAGAACAGAGAGATCGCAGTCCGCTCTCCACTGAGCTGTGTTGGCCGCTTTAACTCTGTTTCTGTCAGTGCTGCTAAGAACCCTGCAGTGTCCTGGGTTCTGCACCCCATAGCCACTCTCCCAGGCCTCACTTCCAGGGCTGGTATGTCTCTGTGCTTTGTGCTTCTAACACCGCCAGCTGCCCCTGGTTCCCATGCATGCTCCCGAGCTCCCTCTTTCTGTGTGGTTTGTGCATGCTCCGGAGCACCGGTTTTCAGTTTGGTCACCCTCTCCCAAGCTCCTGGTATCAGTCCGGTTCCAGTGAGCAGTCCGGAGCTCCGGTTTTCAGTCTGGACGCATGTGTGCTCCTGAGCTCTCAGTTTCAGAATAGTTTGAGTGTGCGCTCTGGAGCTCCTGTTTTCAGTCTGGTCATGCACACGTTCCCAGGCTCACGGTCTCAGACTGCTCTCTCATGGGAGCCAGTCCGTGAGTCCGGCGCACTCCCCAGTGCAGGTGGTTACTGCTTCCCGGCGCCCGAGCGCATTGGCTCCCTCCCTCTTCTGTTTATCTTCCAATATCTGTGCACAGATTCACGGCTCCCCACTTTGTACCTCAAAACTCAGCACTGAAGATGTTTGTTTGTAGAAATCCAGATGTATCTTCCTGAGTCTCATGCTGATTCCATGGGTTTTCAGGATGGTGTGGTACATATCCAGCTCGACTCAGGGGAACAGCTGAAACAGGGGTCCCCTACTCCTCTGCCATCGTTCTTTCCTCTGCTTCTTTATCCTTGTAGTCATTACATTCACTTGGCTTTGAAACTTGGATAATGCGTTTTTCATTTTGGTTTGACTAGTTTTTTTAGGTCTTTTGTCTCTCGGGTAAGGGACTCCCAGATATCTGCTATGCTTTTCTCAAGCCCAGCTTTTATATTTGAGTGTTGCTTTGAATTCTGTATCAGGCATATTACCTATATCTGTTTCAATGAAATCCCTGGCCTTGACCTTTTCTTTTTTTTTTTTTTTGGTGTAAATTCCTCTGTCTTACTATATTGTGTATGCCTCTGTCTTCTTTTCTGTGTTAGGAAAGCCTGTTATGCTTCCTCTCCTCAGAAAAATGGCTTCATAAAGAAGAGGTCATACACTCTCCAGGACCTGGCACTCAGGAAGTATCTCTGGTGTATGCTCTTGTGCACTCTGCCACTCTGTTTTGGCTGCTTTTTTACCCAGGTCAGTCTTCTGCAGAGTTTCTGCTTGCTTGCAGTGGGTAGCATTTGGACCTTGGCCAGTGTGTAATGAGTTTTAACTAGGTGTGCTCTGGTCTGCTTGTTAAAGGAGACCTGATGTTATTTCCACTAAATGCCATTTGCAGAACTCTATGGTCAGTAGATATGGTGCATGTAGGGGTGTTGTGCTGGTTTTCTGGGGTAGGGGCCTGTTGCTCTGGTTCTCAGGCACACTTGCCTGAGAAAAGCAGCACCTGCAGAGTGCAGCACGGTGGAACTTGGTTTAAGCAGTTAGGCCACCCGTATTGGCACTGTACTGTTTACCAAAGTTATTTTATGCTGAGGGGTTGAGGAGGGAAATGGTGTCAGCCAGCTCCCTTGTCCCTGGAGAGGGGATGCCCTCTGCTGTCTGGGAAGCTTTCCCAGAAGAGTGAACAATCTCCCCTCATGTGTCCCAGGCATCCCTCAGATCACTGCTTTCACACTGTGTCCAGGTTGCCTGCCTGCCTGGAAGTGCAGTGCACCTTGGGCTCTATCCCAGGCAGGTAGGTTGAGTTTTAAAACTCCAAACTTTAGGGACCTGGCATGATCAGGTGTCATGCTGGTCCTCTGGGGGAGGGTTTCATCACACTAGGACTGATGCAGGTTTGATCCTGAAGGGCAGTCACACCAAAGCACAGGAACATAGGATTTGGAGTAAAGTTCAGCAAAGAGCCAGTGTCCAGGTTACCCTCCCTCAGCAGGTGTCTTTGCACCTATGCTGAGGGGTGGGGGAAAGGAAGTTCTGCCCACCAGTTCCTTTGTCCCTGGAGATGCAATGCCATCTCTCCCTGATGTGTTCGAAGAAGGGGAAATCATCTCTCCCAGTGTGTCCCAGGGTGTCCTCAGATCACACTGTCTGTTCCTTAGTTATCTGCCCTCCTTCTCCACAGGAGCACTGCAGTGCTTTCAGGGCTTCACACTGGCCATGCTGTAGACCTCTAAAGCTCCAGTCTTTGAGCCCCGCTGGTTGTAAAAACTCAGAAAAATCAGCCCCTCTTCTTTTCCCAGTCAATGGCTTTGGGGAAATGTTTTCCTTGTGCAATCCTTTGTGCACTTCTCTCCTTCTCTCTCTCTCTGTAATCAGGGCTCCCTCCCCTCCACAGCACCTGCAATCTGCTTCTCCCCCAAATCACATCTCTGTACCTCCTACCCTCCACAATGTGGCCTCTTCTTTCCTCTAGTTGTGCAGTTTGTCCTGTCAGTCCACATATTGATTTCTTGGGTATTCAGAATTATTTGATATTTATCTAGCTGTATTTGAAGGATGAGGCAAGTCTAGGGTCCTCCTACTACTCTGCCATCATAGCTACTCCCTTGGATTTTGGTAGTGTTGATGAGAGATGGTGGAGGGCAGAACCAGCATAGTCACTCTAAGGATGGAAAAAAGTGGAAAAATAACTTGAGGGCAGAGGGCATAATATGTTTGAATGCCCAGTGGTGTGAGTGACCATGGCACCTTCAAGAAACTGAAAGAGTTTTAGTGTGGTGGAAATACTGAGTGTGAAGGGAAAGAGGCAAAAGATGAATCCTTGTAGGCCATAGTAGGGAGAATGCAGTTGATTCTGTGAGTGGTGGAAAGCCATTAAAATGTCTCAAGCATGGAATGCTGTGATCAGAGAATGTTTTAGTTATATTACTCTAGCTGTGGCAGGAGCTAAGAAGTCTAGTTGAGGGGCTGGTACAGTAACCCTTGCTGCAAAGGAAACCAGAAATCTAAGTCAAGAGGTTCTTCTTGGTCCCATTATAAAATGTCAGAAGGACAGATTCTACTCCATTGCTTTGCCTCTCCTCTTGGGAGGGGTAGGAAGTATCTTTCCTGACCCCTAGAATGAATAACACTAGTCTCAAAAACTAGCCATTCCTCCGCCAGACATCCTATATCTGTGAGCCAAGGAGGTAAAGGCTTCTGATAATAAAGGCAGAGAGGATAGAAAAATAAAGCTTGTGTGCCTTCTGTCTTATCTTAGCAATGTTATTTTTGCTGGCTGTTGCTACCTGCTGGTGTTTGAGGCTACCCAGACAATAGAACTGGAGAGCTGGACATCTGGCATCTTTGGCAGTTATGACAGGCTCCAACAGGCCTGGAGGGAGGCAAAGCCATCCAGACTTGAACATTTGAAGAGTGCAGGGAAGGGAGAGAATCAAAGGTGAGGTCTCTGAGAAATGAATGAGACAATGACAGCTCCCATGCTATCTCTACTTATACCTCCCAGAGGCTTTCATAGCTAGCACCCTTGTTTTCCTTCTTTGCTCCTTTCATCTCTTCACTCCTTCCTTGAGCACTTTATCTTTCTTATAAATTGTCAGTCAGTACAATGCTGCATCTCCTACTGTTTCTCTTCTATTCCTTCCCTTTCACAGAACCAGGCAATTTCAGGACAAAAAGGTCAGCAAACACATAGGCCCAACTGATGTGCCAGAATCTCCTCTGTAAAGTGTGCCTTCCAAAAAGTCTTCCAGAAGGTGCTTTAAGACCTCCTATGATGGTGAACCCAGTGTAACCCCTTCTGTCTCTGCCTATTTCTGGCCAATCTTATTTGTAAGATTCATTATTTGTAATTAATTCCTCTGTAACTTTTATTTCTTAGTTCTACTACTTGAGGCCGCACAAGATAATGTTTCACTTGTAGAAATTTATTTTTATTTTTATTATATTTTATCAAGTACAGCCATTCCATGTAGTGTGTTAAGGTATTTTTCATCCTGATTCTACCCTTTTCATCTTTCTTCCTTCTCCTTTCCTTCCCTCTCCCTTTTTATGCACCAGGCAGTCTCACTTAGAAAGGCACCTAAAAATTGTATTAGCTTATAGAAAGGAGAGTTCATTAGGATTATCAGGGAGAGCTTCTGGGAGGAGAGATCTGAGCTAATTCGTGAAGAAAGATTTGTTCAGTAGGTAAAGAAATGGGAAGTTATTCCAGACAGGGTAACAACCTGAGCTTCCATTGACATGGTAGTAAAGAGGTCATGGATGACCCATGGGATAACCAATTTAGTTAAGTATTTGGGGCAGAAGCCAGACTCAAACAAAATGCAAAAAACCCAACATATATATGGGGTTTGCTTATTGACTCTCAGGCTCTGTGCTAGGTATTGAAGATACCAAGATGAATAAGACAGTATGAGTTCTTAAAGATCTAGTTTGTAGAAACAAAGAAGCAGGCAAATAATTAGAATTTAAGGTTATTGTGGAGATAAGAACAAAGTGATATGGATTCCTTGAGGAGAAAATGATTAAATCCTACCTTGGGGAGAAGGAGGTACACTAACTTTTATAGAGGGCCCATTATGTGTCAGGAACTGTACCAACCAATTTAAATGTATTATCTCATCTACTTTTCACAACAACCCTATGAGGTAGATATAATTATCCCCACTGTAAAGATGAGGAAATTGAAGGTCATGGTGGTTAATAACTTCCTCAAATTCACACAGCTAGGGATGGTAGTCAGGATCTGTACCCTGGTCATGCTTTTTTCAATTACACTACATTTCTTATAGTGCTCTTCTTTGGAGATGACAGTTGAGTTGAGATATGAAGGGCAAGTTCAGTCAGGAAAGTGAGCAAAGGGTATTCCAGGAAATTGAAGTAGTATGAACAAAGGCATAGAGGTGGTAGTGAGAATGGTTGGTATGTTTGGGGAATGGTGAGTTGTTGGGTGTGGCTAGAGTGAGGAATGTTTGGTGAGGCGTGGGTAAAGATGAGACTGCAAAAGGAAACAAGGTCCAGAGCACAACCCTCTAAAAGGGTTTCTATTTAGGGGTGCCTGGGTGGCTCAGTCATTAAGCTTAAGATTGTTGGTTTCACTCAGGTCCTGATCTCAGGGTTGTGAGCTTGAGCCCCATGCTGGGCTTTGAGCTTAGTGGGGAGTCTTCTTGGGATTCTTAATCTCTCTCTTCCTCCGCCCTTCCCCTGCTCATGCATGCCCCCCAAATAAATAAATAATTTTGTTCTTTAGGCAACAAAGAACAATTGAACAGTTTTTAACAGGTATGACCTGACCTGACTGAATATATATTATATTCAGAGGGAGAGGGAGAGAGAATCTTAAGCAAGCTCTATGCCCAGTGCAGAGCCTGACACAGGCTGGATTCCACAACGTTGAGATCATGACCTGAGCTAAAATCAAGAGATGGGCGCTTAACCAACTGAGCCACCCAGGTTCCCCATGACTGACCTTTATTTAAAAAATCAGCCCAGTTGTTCTGTGGAGGATGGTTTGAAGGGAGGCAAGAATAGAAACAGGGAGATCAGTTAGCATGTTGTGGCAGTGATTCAATGGAGGATGGTGGTGGTTTGAGAGTGGCAGTGGAGGTGGTGAGGATTGGTTGGATTCTGTATCTATTTTGAACTATTTTGAATATTGACTGGACAGGACTGCTGGTGAGTTGGATATGAATAATGAGGGACAGGGATTCGATGTTGTGGGTGAATTCATGGTGAGGGAAAGGAGGCAATAGGTACTGGTCTTTGATAGAGACAGTTGAAGTGGAGGATTTTGTGGGATAGGTGAGATCTCAGTGTGAAAGGAGCTGATGGATGTAGATTTCGGAAGATACAAAAGCAGAAAATGGATAGATCAAAGATCTAGAGAAGTTTGGAGGATATATGATCTACAGTCTAGGTGTAAGTTTCAAATTTTAAAAAGAAGAGGAGCACATATTCTTCTGAAATTGCAGACAAAGAAGGAGTGTGAGTGTAGAGATAAATATATATATGTATGTGTATATATATATATGTATATATATACAATATAGTCATTCTATCTATACAAAATAGTCATTATACTATATATGGTCATATACATGATATACGGTCATTATATTAGTATTATTATATATTACCATTACATATACTATACATGGTCATACATACTATATATTATATGTATATATATTATATACATATATACTATTATATAAGTGTATATTATATATACATATAGCATATATGACCATATATACATATACATTATTATATAATAGATATTATTATGATAAATAATATGTACACTGTATATAGTATACATATTATATTAGTATATATATTGATTTTGTATGCCCTTTTACATTGCAAACATTTCACTTATAGGAACATTGCTATAGTATACCCCTCACCTTCAGTTTTCCTTAACCTGGAACATTTTCTTAGCCTTTCTTTTTCCTTCATGGCATTTTTACTTCTGAATAGTTCAGGTCAGTTATTTTGTAGAATGTTCTTCAACTTAAGTTAGATATTTCTTCAAGATTAGATTGAGATTATGCATTTTTGGCATAAATAGCTCAAAAGAGATGCTGTGTCCTTTTCAGTACATCCTATGAGTAGTCATATAATGTTGCTTTTAGAAGAAATGATAGAATTAGAAAAATCACTACAGGCATACCTTGGAGATATTTCAGGTTTAGTTCCAGACTACTACAATAAAGCGAGTATTGCAATAAAAGAAATCAAATGAATTTTCTTTTTCTCAGTACCTATAAAAGTTATATACACACTGTATAGTAGTCAATTAAGTGTGTAATAGCATTATATCTAAAAATGTATATACCTTAATTAAAAATATTTTACTGCTGAAAAAATGCTAACCATCATCTGAGCTTTCAGTGAGTCATAATCTTTTTGCTGGTGGAGGGCCCTGCTTTGATGCTGATGGCTGCTGACTTATCAGGGTTGTGTTACTGAAGGTTGGGGTGGCTGTGGCAATTTAAAAAAATAAGACAACAATGAAGTTTGCCACATGGGTGAACTCTTCCTTTCACAAAAGATTTCTCTGTAGCATGCAATGCTATTTGATAGCATTTGACCCTCAGTAGAACTTCTTTCAAAAGTAGAGTTAATCTTCTCAAACCCTGCCACTAATTTATCAACTAAATTTGTGTAATGTTCTAAGTCTTTTGTTGTCATTTCAACAGTCTTCACAACACCCTCATAAGGAGAGTTTCCATTTCAAGAGACCACTTCCTTTGCTCATCTATACGAGCACAACTCTTCACGCATTCAAGTTTTATCATGAGAATGTAGAAATTCAGTCCCATCTCTAGGATCCACTTCTAATTCTTATTATTTCCTCCACATCTTAAGTTACTTCCTCCACTGAAGCTTTGGACCCCTCAAAGTGATCCATGAAAGTTAGAATCAACTCCTTCCAAACTCCTGTTAATGTTGATATTTTGACCTCTTCCTTTGAGTCACAAATGTTCTTAATGGCATTTAGAATGGTGAATCCTTTCCAGAGGTTTTCAATTTACTTTGTCCAGATCCATCAGAAGAACCAATCTCTATGGCAACCATAGCCTTATGAAAGGTGTTCCTTAAATAAGAAGACTTGAAAGTTGAAATTATTCCTTTATCTATTGGCCGCAGAATGGATGTTGGGTTAGCAGGCATAAAAAAAAAAGCATTAATCTCATACATCTCCATTGGAACTCTTAGGCAACCCAGTTAATTGTCAGTGAGTAGCAATATTTTGAAAGGAATCTTTTTTTTTTCTGAGCAGTAGTCTCAACAATAAACCTAAAATATTTAGTCAATCATGATGTAAACAGATGTGCTGTCATTCAGGCTTTGTTGTTTCCTTTATAGAACACTGGTAGAGTAGATTTAGCTTAATTCTTAAGGGACCTAGGATTTTCAGATGGTAAGTGAGCATTGGCTTTTATTTAAAGTTACCAGCTGCATTATCTCCTAATAAGAGAATCAGCTTGTCCTTTGAAGCTTTGAAGCCAGGTTTTGACATTTCTCTAGCTATGAAAGTCCTAGATAGTATCCTCTTCCAATATAGGGCTTTTTTGTCTACATTGAAAAATCTGTTGTTTAGTGCAGCCACGTTCATTAATTATGTTAGCTCGATCTTCTGGATAACTTGCTGCTGCTTCTACATCAGCACCTTCTGCTTTCCCTTGTACTTTTATGTTATGGAGAAACCTTCCTTTAAATATTATGAACTAACCTCTGCTAGCTTCAAAATATTCTCCTTTACCTTCCTCACCTCTCTCAGCCTTCATAGAATTGAATTGTTAGTGCCTTGTTTTAGATTAGTCTTTGGCTTAAAGGAATATTGTTGCTGGTTTGGTATTTTATTTTATTTTATTTTATTTTATTTTATTTTTTTATTTTGATGTAAAGTTCGGTGATTCATTAGTTATGTATAACACCCAGTGCACAATGCAATACGTGCCCTGCTTACTACCCATCACCAGCCTATCCCATTCCCCCACCATCCTCCCCTCTGAAGCACTCAGTTTGTTTCTCATAGTCCATAGTCTCTCATGTTTCATTCTCCCTTCTGATTACCCCCCCTTTCTTTATCCCTTTCTTCTCCTACCGATCTTCCTAGTTCTTATGTGCAGACCACTAAAACTTTCTTCATATCAGCAATAAGGCTGCTTCACTTTCTTATCACTTGTGTGTTCTCTGGAATAGCAATTTTAATTTCTTTCAAGAACTTCCCTTTTGCATTCACAACTTGGCTAACTGTTTGGTACAACAGGTCTAGCTTTTGGCCTATCTTGGTTTTTGACATGCCTTCCTCACTAAACTTAATAACCTCCAATTTAAAGTGAGAGATGTGTGACTCTTCCTTTCATTTGAACAATTACAAAGTTGTTGTAAGATTATTAATTGGCCTAACTTCAATATTGTTTCTCAGAAACAGAACAGGGAAACTCAAAGAGAGGGAGAAAGACAGAAGAACAACTGGTCAGTGGAGCACTCAGAACACATACAACATTTATCAATGAAATCTACCGTCTTATATGGGTGTGGTTTGTGGTGCCCCAGAATGATCACAATAGTATTATCAAAGATCACTGATCACATATTACCATAAAAATATAACAATGGAAAAGTTGGAAATATTGTATGAATTATCAAAATGTGACACAGAGACATGAAGTGGGCAAATGCTGGTGGAAAGATAGTGTTGATAAACTTGCTCAGTGCAGGGTTGCTACAAATCTTCTATTTGTAAAAAGAAAATGCAATATCTGTGAATTGTAATAAAGTAAAGAACAATAAAACAAGGTATGCTTGCATTTTGTAACCAACACAGTAATCATTGATTCAGGCAAGAATTGTCACTTAGATGTTAAAAGTAGTGAGTAAAGTTTTGATGGGGAACAGGATATTTACATATACTTAAAGAATCTCACCACAGTTTTCATATTGTTACAAAGAAGAAATATAAACTCTACAGTGGAAAACCTGGTGTATAGTGCATCTTAGCCAAGAGACAGATGTTTTTGAGACAGAGACTTGATGGGTACCATAAAAATTCCTTCAAATTCCTGATGGTTAGTATCTGAATTCTCATGCCAATTTCCATGAGTGAATTCATGCATGGTAGTGGGGGTGGAGGAGGGGAAAGTGAAGTGGGAGGAGTTCCTAGGTTCCCTGTGTATTTGTTGGCCTTACACAGAAGGTAGCATGTTTGGATCTGGAACCAGAAGTATTTGGAAAGTAACAAGTTCTTAGGCTCTTTACCCTTAATTTTCATGAACTCTATGAACCTAAAAAGGAAGTTAGTCCCAAATGGTATTCAGATAGATGAGGAATGAAGGAACCAGTGTAATTTTTAACTTTCTCTGAAAGTTGACTGCTTTGCAAGCTCCATGGGAGGAGTTTGGCAGGAACTGAGAGACATGGAGCCTCCTTTTTCTTTTGTAGTGGCTCTTCCTGCATAGTAGAGGATGACTCAAAAGGATGATGAAAACCTGAGGGTAGGGTGGGGAGGCCTTCTAAAGAAAGCCCTGTTTTCCTAGTTATCAGACATTTTCCTTTGCTACTTTATGGGGTTGGGCTTTCTCCACATTAACTTTAATCTTTTCTTCCCCCCTCCCATTTATTTCTAATTCCTTTTCACATGTCAAGCCAGGAGCTGCATTCTCTAATTAGCAATGACAACAGGTAAGAGCTTGTTAGTTTTTTGGGCAGTTTCACCTTTCCTCTGAGCCTTTCAGCAGGACCAGATCAGCTGAGGTGTGTGGGGCCACCTCTGGGGGAGGTCTCCAAGGCCCTTATCAAGCTTTCTATGGTCTGGGAAAGTGAGGACTGCAGCCCCAAAGGTGCCTTCAGTACAGTCTACAGCTGCTTCAGTGGCACATTTCACTTATTATGGAGAGTAGGGAATCATATTAGCAGCTTTGGAAGGTGGAGGCTTGTATATTATAATGGAGGAAGGGTAAAAATGTCTGGAGTATGTATGGGAGAAAAGGAGAATTGATGTTTGCATTGGGATAATATTTGAAAGAAAAATTTGAGGTGGCTAGAGAAACAGTGGGATGCCTTGAGAAGCCATGAGTTTGCTTTCCCTTGGGGTCCTGAGGGCCTGTCAATAATGATTTGGCTGTCCTCATCTGATCATCAAATTAATGCCCAAATTTAACTATCATGAGCTTAATGGTTATGTGGGTTTACTTTGGCTCTAACACTCTGCAAGGTTAAAACTTCCTTTTCTCCCCTCTGGACCTGATTTCCTTTCTCAGGATATGATTTTCTCATCATAAGCTCTGTTTATGAAAAAGAAAGTGGGTAACCGATAAAAGATGGGAAAAAATCAGTTGCTCTACATAAGAGATGGTGGACAAGGAGTTAAATTGGTAGACATATTGAGGTCTGACATTCTCCTGGGAGCCCATATTTCATGTTGTATATTTGACTGCAATTTAGAGAATTTGCTCAGCAATGGTGACTGAACTGAAAGTGATTTGTAAGTGTAGTTGGCTACCCATTCTAGGAGAGCATACAAAAAGTGGTGTGCATTTTGGCCTTTGGGGACATATGACCTGAATTCTCCAGAAAGGAAGTCACAATAAAATTTGTTGCAGCATAGAGCAGGTTTTGGCTCAATAGGCAGAGAATTTTTGAGAGAGAGAAAGAGAGAGAGAGAGACAAAAAGAGCAGAGGGAAAGGGCAGAGGGAGGAGAGGGAGAAAGATTCTCTCCAGGAGGCTCCATGGAGCCTGACACAGGGATTGATCTCATGACCCTGAGATCATGACCTGAGCTGAAATCAAGAGTCAGATGCTTAACTGAGCCATCCGAGTGCCCCAATAGGCAGAGAATTTAAGCAAAAGAGATAGACTATCAAAGTGAGCCTTTCACTGGTAGCAAACCTGGAAGGGACAAGTGTGGGTCCTTCATCATCTGACCCCTCTCAGGGGAGTAAAGATCTGGTAGTGCAGAAAGAAAACAAAATTTTAATGGTACCATATCTATTAATAAAATAGATTCAGTTGTTAAAAACTTTCCCACAAAGACATCCAGGCCTACATGACATCTCCTGTGAATTCTTCCAGACATTTGAGGAAAAAACAGTATCAATCATATCAGAAAAAGAAGGGAAATTTTTATTTTATTTATTTTATTTTTTAATGATTTTTTATTATATTATGTTAGTCACCATACAGTACATCCCCGGCTTAAGAAGGGAAATTTTAAAATTCATTTTAAGAGGCTAACATAATCTTGAGAACAAAAGCTAAGATGTTATAAAAACAAAATTATTTTATTTATTCCAGCCTTACCTAGGAATAATTGCCAAAATTGTAAGATATTTAAAGTGTATAATGTGATGATTTGGTATATGTATACATTGTGAAAAGGTTTCCCACATCAATTTAATTAACACATTCATCACCTCACATATTTACTTTTTCATTTTTGGGGGGAATGAAAATATTTAAGTTCTACCTAGCAAACTTCAACTATACAGTACAATATTATCAACTATTGTCACCATATTACATAGTAGATCCTCAGACCTTCTTCATTTTATAATTGAAAGTTTGTACCATTTTACTAATTTCTGTCTATTTCCCCATCACTCAGCCCCTGTAAACCACTTTTCTACTGCCTCATTTCTATAAGCTTAACTTAAACATTTTTTTTGAAGTCTCCACATGTAAGTGATACCATGCAGTATTTGTCTTTGTCTGGCTTATTTCACTTAGCATAATGCCCTCCAGTTCATTTAAGTTGTCACAAATTACAGGATTTCCTGCCTTTTTAAGGCTGAAAAATACTCCAGTGTATGTATATATACGTGTATGTGTATACACACACCACATTCTTTATCATTTTATCCATCGATTGACACTTAGGTTGTTTCCATACCATGGCTATTGTGGATAATAGCCATAACGAGCACAGGGGGTACAGATGTCTCTTTGAGATAATCATTTTGTTTCCTTTGTTTATACACCCAAAGTGGGGGTTTCTGGGTCATATGGTAGTTCTATTTTTAAATTCTTGAGGAACCTCCATACTGTTAATCATAGTGGCTGTACTAGTTTACATTCCCTCCAAGAGTATACAAGGGTCTTCTTTTCTCCACATCTTCACCACATTTGTTAACTCTTGCTTTTTGATAACAGACATCCTAAACAGGTGTTATATGATATATTTTTTAAAAAATTTTAAGTTTTTATGTTAATTCCAGTTAGTTAACGTACAATGTTATATTAGTTTCAGGTACACAATATAGTGATTGAACGCTTCCATACAACACCTGGTGCTCATCATGACAAGTGCACTCCTTAATCCCCATCACCTATTTCACTCGTCCCCACCCCTCACTTCCCCTCTGGTAACGATCACTTTGTTCTCTATAATTAAGAGTCTGTTCCTTGGTTTCTTTCTGTGTCTCCTTTTTCCCCTTTGCTCCTTTGTCTTGTTTCTTAAATTCCACATATGAGTAAAATCTATGGTATTTGTCTTTCTCTGACTAATTTCACTTAGCATTCTACACTAGCTCCATCCATGTTGCTGCAAATGGCAAGATTACATTCTTTTTTATGGCTGAATAAGATTCCATAATCTATTATAATATAATAATAATAATATAATAGAATATTATATTTCCATATTATAATAGATTATGGAATCTTATTCAACCATGAAAAATGCAATCTTCACATATATATGTATATATATACATATATACATTATATATATTATAATAGATTATGGAATCTTATTCAACCATGAAAAATGCAATCTTCATATATATGTGTATATATATACAGATATATATGTATATATACATATATATATCGATATATATCTCACATCTTTATTACCCATTCAACAATCAAAGGACACTGGGGCTGCTTCCATATCTTGGCTATTGTAATAATGCTGCTATAAACATAGGGGTGCAAGTATCCCTTCAAATTAGTGCTTTTTATTCTGTGGGAAAATACTTAGCAAAGTTGCTGGATTGTAGGGTAGTTCTATTTTTATTTTTTATTTTTTTATTATTTTTTTAATAATATTTTTTACTATATTATTTTAGTCACCATACAGTACATCTCTAGTTTTTGAAATAAAGTTCCATGATTCATTACTTGCGTATAACACCCAGTGCACCATGCAATACGTGCCCTCCTTACTACCCATCACTGGTCTATCCCATTCCCCCACCCCCCTCCCCTCTAAAGCCCTCAGTTTGTTTCCCAGAGTCCATAGTCTGTCATGGTTCATTCCCCCTTCTGTTTACCCACCCCTTCTTCAGTTCTATTTTTAAACTTCTGAAGAACCTCCATAACGTTTTCTGCAGTGGCTGCACCAGTTTGCATTTCCACCAACAGTGCACAAGTGTTCTATTTCTCCTCATCCTGTCAACACCTGTTGTTTCTTGTGTTGTTGATTTTAGCCATTCTACCAAGTGTGTGGTGATATCCCACTGTAGTTATGATTTGTATTTCCCTAATGATCAGTGTCATTGGACATCTTTTCATGTGTCTGTTGTCTATCTGTATGTCTTTTTTGGAGAAATGTCTGTCCATGTTTTCTTTTTCTTTTTTTTTAAATAATATTTATTTTGTTATATTAGTCACCATACAGTACATCCCCAGTTCTTGATGCAATGTTCCATGATTCATTACTTGCATATAACACCCAGTGCACCATGCAGTATGTGCCCTCTTTAATACCCATCACCGGCCTATCCCAATCCCCCACTCCCTCGCCTCTGAAGCCCTCAGTTTGTTTCCCACAGTCCACAGTCTCTCATGGTTCATTCCCCCTTCTGTTTACCCCACCTTCATTCTTACCCTCCCTCTCCCACCATGTTTTCTGCCCAGTTTTAAATTGGATTGTTTATTTTTTGGGTGTTGAGTTGTATCAGTTTTTTTATATAGTTTGGATACTAACCCTTTATTAGATATGTCATTTGCAAATACTTTCTCCCATTCCATAGGTTGCCTTTCAGTTTTGTTGATTATTTCCTTTGCTGTGCAAAAGAATTTAATTTTGATGAAGTCCCAATAGGTTATTTTTGCTTTTGTTTTCCTTGCCTCAGAGACATATCAAGAAAAAGCTGCTACATTCAATGTCAAAGATGTTACTGCCTGTTGCTTTCTTCGAGGATTTCAATGGTTTCCTATCTCACATTTAGGTCTTTCATCCATTTTGAATATATTTTTGTGTGTGGTGTAATAAAGTGGGCTGCTTTCATTCTTTTTCATGTTGCTGTCCAGTTCTCCTAACATCATTTGTTGGAGAGACTGTCCTTTTCCAATTGGATATTCTTTCCTGCTTTGTTGAACATTAATTGACCACATCATTATGGGTTTATTTCTGAGTTTTCTATTCTGTTCCATTCATCTATGTGCTTACTTTTGTGCCAGTACCGTATTATTTTGATTACTTCAGCTTTGTAGTATAACTTTAAGTCTGGAATTATGATGAATCCAACTTTTGTTTTCTTTTTCAATATTGCTTTGGCTCTTTCATGTGTTTTGTGGTTCCATACAAATTTTAGAATTGTTTGCTCTAATTCTGTGAAAATAATATTGGTATTTTATATGCACCCCAATGTTCATAGCAGCATTGTCCACAATAGCTAAATTGTGGAAGGAGCCAAGATGCCCTTCAACAGATGAATGGATAAAGAAGATGTGGTCCATATATACAATGGGATATTACTCATCCATCAGAAAGAACGATTACCCAACCTTTGCAACAACATGGATGGGACTGGAGGAGATTATGCTAAGTGAAATAAGTCAGGCAGAGAAAGACAATTATCATATAGTTTCACTCATTTGTGGAACATAAGAAATAGGAGGAAGATCGGTAGGAGAAGGAAGGGAAGAATGAAAGGGGGGTAAACAGAAGGAGGATTGAACCACGACAGACTATGGACTCTGAGAAACAAACTGAGGGTTTCAGAGGAGACGGGAGTGGGGGATTGGGATAGACCGGTGATGGGTATTAAGGAGGGCACATATTTCATGGTGCACTGGGTGTTATATGCAAATAATGAATCATGGAACACTACATCAAAAACTAAGGATGTACTGTATGGTGACTAACATAACATAATAAAAATTATTGTTAAAAAAATTGGTATTTTGATAATGGATTTCTCTAAATCTGTAGATTAAGTTCTATAGACATTTTATTTTATTTTTTTATTTATTTTATTTTTTTTAAAGATTTTGTTTATTTATTAGACAGAGATAGAGACAGCCAGCGAGAGAGGGAACACAAGCAGGGGGAATGGGAGAGGAAGAAGCAGGCTCACAGCGGAGGAGCCTGATGTGGGGCTTGATCCCATAACACCAGAATCATGCCCTGAGCCGAAGGCAGACGCTTAACCACTGTGCCACCCAGGCGCCCCTAGGTTCTATAGACATTTTAAACAATATTTTTTCTTCCAATCCATCAGCATGGGTTATCTTTCAATTTCTGTGTCCTCTTCACTTTCTTTCATCAGTATTTTATACTTTTCTTAGTACAGGTGATTCAACTCTTTGGTTAGGTACCTATTTTTAGATATCTTGCTATTTTTGGTGCAACTGTAAATGGGATTGTTTTTGTAATTTCTTTTCCTGCTGCTTCTTTATTGGTGTACAGAAATGCAACAGAGTTCTGTATGTTTATTTTGTATCCTGCAGCTTTACTCAATTCATTAGTCAGTACCAGTAGTTTTTTAGTGGAATCTGTCAGGTTTTCTATATAAAATATCATTTCATCTGCAAATAGTGAAAATTTTACTTTTATCTTACTGATATGGATGTCTTTATTTCTTTTTATTGTCTGATAACTGTAGCTAGGACATCAGGTATTAAGTGAGGTTTAGCAGTGTTGTTTTTTTTTTTTCAAAAATGAGCTCTTGGTTTCATCGATCTTTTCTATTTTTTTTAGTTTTGATATCATTTATTATTCTCTTGTCTTTAATATTTCCTTCCTTCAGATGGTTTTGGGTTTCGTTTTTTTTTTCATTTTCTAGACCCTTTAGGTGTAATGTTAGGTTATTTATTTCAGATTTTATTTTGATTTCTATTTTTATTTATTTATTTTTAAAATTATGTTCAATTAGCCAGCATATAGTACATCATTAGTTTTTGATGTAGTGTGCAACAATTCATTAGTTGCATATACACCCAATGCTCATCACCACACATGCCCTCCTTAATACCCATCACCTGGTTACCCCATCTCTCTGCCCCCCTCACTTCTATAACCTTCAGTTTGGTTACCAGAGCCCCAAATCTCTCATAGTTTGTCTCCTTCTAGGATTTCTTCCTATTCAGTTTTTCCTCCCTTCCCCTGTGGTACTCTGCACTATTTCTTATGTTCCACATGTGAGTGAAACCATAGGATAATTGTCATTCTCTGCTTGACTTATTTCACTTAACATAATCCCCTCCAGTTCCATCCATGTAGATGCAAATGGTGGGTATTCCATCCTTTCTGATGGCTGAGTAATATTCCATTGTATATATGAACCACATCTTTATCCATTCATCTGGATAATGGAATGGCATCTGGGCATGTGGAAGGGCATCTGAGCTCCTTCCACAGTTTGGCTATTGTAGACATTGTTGCTATGAGCATTAGGGTTCATGTGCCCCTTCTTTTCACTACATCTGTATCTTTAAGGTAAATACCTAGTAGTGCAATAGCTGGGTCGTAGGGTAGCTGTATTTCTAACATCTTGAGGAACCTCCATACTGTTTTCCAGAGTGACTGTACCAGTTGCATTCCCCCCAGTAGTGTAAGAGGGTTCCCCTTTCTCCACATCCTCACCAACACTTCTTGTTTCCTGTCTTGTTATTTTTTCCACTCTAATTGGTGTAAGGTGGTATCTCATTGTGGTTTTGATTTGTATTTCCATGATGACTAATGATGTTGAACAGTTTTTCATATGTCTGTTAGCCATTTGTATGTCTTTGGAGAAGTGTCTGTTCATGTCTTCTGCCCATTTTTTTGACTGGGTTATTTGTTTTTTGAGTGTTGAGTTTGAGAAGTTCTTTATAGATCTTGGATATGAGCCCTTTATCTGTAATGTCATTTGCAAATATCTTCTCCCATTCTGTGTGTTGCCAGTATTGCTTACTGTTTCTGTTGTTTGCAGAAGCTTTTTATCTTGATGAAGTCCCAAAAGTTCATAAGCAAGATGTCAGAGATAGAATTCAGGGTAGCAACCATGAAGTCAATAGCTAGGCTTCAGAAAAACATTACCAACAATATAGAATCTCTGAGGGCAGAAATGAGATCTAATCAGGCCAAGCTTATAAATGCTAAGAATGGCATGCAGTCTTAACTGGATACACTAATAGCCAGGATAAATGAGGCAGAAGACCAAATCAGTGATCTAGAAGATAAGCTGCTAGAGAGGAAGGAAGCTGTGGAGGCTTGTGATAAACTGGTAGAAGGCCATGAGAATAGACTTAGAGGGATCAATGATGTCATGAAACGTTCCAACATCAGAATTACCTGAATCCCCGAGGGGGTGGAGGGAGAGAGGGAACTAGAAGGTACATTTGAGCAAATCATAGCTGAGAACTTCCCTAATCTGGGGAAGGAAACAAGCATTCATGTCCAAGAGGCAGAGAGCACCCTTCCCAATATCAATAAAAATAAACCATCACTGGCATATAACAGTAAAACTCACTAATCTAAGAGCCAAGGAAGCTATCCTGAGAGCAGCTAGGGGGAAGGGATTTCTTACCTGGCGGTGGTGGGGAGGAACATCAGAGTAACATCAGACCTGTCCACAGAGACCTGGCAAGCCAGAAAAGACTGGCAAGACATAGTCAGGGCACTAAATCAGAAGAACATGTAACCAAGGATACTTTATCCAGTAAGGTTGTCATTCAGAATGGATGGACAGATAAAGAGCTTCCAGGACTGGCAGATACTGAAAGAATATGTCACCACCAAGCCAGGCCTGCAAGAAATATTAAGGGGGATTCTATAAAAGAAGAAAGACCCCAAGAGTAATATAGATCAGAAATTTACAGAGACAATATACAGAAACAGGCACTTTACAGGCAATAAGATGGCACTAAATTCATACCTATCAATAGTTACCCTCAATGCGAATGGCCTAAATGTTCCCATGAAATGGCACAGGATTACAGATTGGATCAAAAGAGAGGACATATCCATATGCTGCCTACAAGATTCCATTTTGAACCTAAGGACACCTCCAGATTGAAAGTGAGGGGATGAAGAATGCTTTATCAAGCCAGTGGACCTCAAAAGAAAGCTGGGGTAGCAATTCTTTTTTAAATAATAATATTTTTTATTATATTATGTTAGTCACAATACAGTACATCCCTGGTTTTTGATGTAAAGTTCAATGATTCATTAATTGTGTATAACACCCAGTGCACCATGCAATACATGCCCTCCTTACTACCCACCACCAGCCTAACCCATTCCCCCACCCCTGTCCCCTCTGAAGCCTTCATTTTGTTTCTCAGAGTCCATAGTCTCTCATGCTTCATTCGCCCTTCTAATTACCCCCCCTTCTTTATCCCTTTCTTCTCCTACCAATCTTCCTAGTTCTTATGTTCCATAGATGAGAGAAACCATATGATAATTGTCTTTCTCTGCTTGACTTATTTCACTTAGCATTGAAGGTTTTATGTATTATTTTAGGCATATCTACAAGCATAGCCTGAATTGAATAAGTCAGCTTCCCATCATCCATTGGTGTCCTTTGGTCTCTAAGACACTCTGCACCTGATGTAATGTCATTACACTCTGTGACTGTACCATAGTGAGCTTTAAGGCTACTTTTATCAGGAGGGCTGTTGTATGCTTGGCTAAAGCCTTTGTTTGCAATTGTACCTTAATAGAGGTGGCTTCTAGGATAAATATGACTAAATGATAAAATGATCAAGAAGCCCTCTTTGTTTGAGGTCTAGCCTTAACAATATCTTAATTATGAGGAATCACTGGCAAGTGGAAGAAGACTTGTCTCAGGAGATAAGGGCATACCCAACCGCATTATCCAATCCAATCATAAAGAAAGTAGGGTCATCCATTATCTCCACAAATCCATAGTTAACCCCATGGAATGGGGTATGCTCTGGCTTTTAAGGAGCAATTTTGTCATCCCAGCCACACAGACTTGGTCAAAATGATAGCTGAGTTATGCAATTGCTGTGGAATCAATCCCATTTTTCAGCTGTTCAAATAGTCATATGCTCATGGGGTCCTGTTATTATTCCCACAGAATAACAAGCAAGAAAATTATCTATGAACTATCATAACAATTTCTCTGAAGTTTACCTCAAGTTGTCTAGCTACATAAACAAGAAACGTTTAAAGACAATCAGATCTAAAATTTAATATCCACAAAGTTGTGTTATTGAAACATAACTTTTCTCTCTAAAATCACCCTTATTTCCAGAGATAGCCAATTAAGACTAATTTGTTTGCAAATCAAGTCCAATTTTAACAAGCTTGGCCTAATTATTTACATAAGCTCAGCAAGAATAGTGATTGATTATAGATCTTTTAAAAATCTGCTTTGCTGGAACTTTTATAAAGAATCTCTAGGTTGAACTTTTAGTAGCTTCTCCAGGCCAGAAGCCACGCCAAATACTTGCCATCAGACGTGCCTGCAATACCTGTAGATGTGGGCAGATTCCTCTTCATGAAGTCCCCAAAGTATCCTAAGATTCCTGCACCTGCTAGGAAGTGACATTCTTTACTCACCTGGTAAGGCTGCTGGGAACTCTGTAAACAAGGTATCAAGCCAACAGTTCCAAGGGGCTTTATGGCTCCAGGTTTCATAAAGTCAACCTTAGTTCCTTAAAGCTGTTTGGTCATATCTGAGTCTATGCATGTTTCTCTCAAATATGACATTCCATTCAAAGCCTTGGTAAAAATAAGCGCTATTTCCAGTGATGTCTTATTACAAGGAGAACAGATTCTTTTTTCTTTTAAATGATTTTATTTATTTGTCAGAGAGAGGGAGAGAGAGAGAGAGCACACAAGCAGGGGGATTGAAAGGCAGAGGGAGAGGCAGGCTCCCCGCTGAGCAAGGAGCCTGATGTGGGACTTGATCCCAGGACCCTGGGATCATGACCTGACCTGAAGGCAGACCCTTAACGGACTGAGCCACCCAGGAGTCCCAGGAGAACAAATTCTTATTGAACTTATGCAAATGACTATGACAGTTATGGAAGAAAGAATACTTACTGAGACCTTTTGAATTTCAGAGGGTTCAGGTAGAAAGAAAAGTTAAATGCTTGAATTTGTTTACAAATGAATACTATATCATGTTTTTGTAAGTTATAGATATCTTAAGAGAAAGATTCCTTAATCTGGAAGAGCAAACATTAGAGAGCCAGCAATGATTCAAACAAAAGTCACAAAACTATAATCATCGTTTTAGTTCATTTAGTCCCATGTTACTAATTCTTGTTCAATTTGAATGCAACTTTTTAGTTTGTTCTGGAAATTCTTACCTATTTCAGTTTTATGATGTTAAAGGTATTGAATACCTGTATTTGTCCTAAAAGTCTTTTAGGTGAACCCCCTTGAAGATGAAACTCATCTTGCAAGAGAATAGGAACAATTAGAAATAATAAGAACTCAAGAATGGACATTGTTAATGATCGGAGAGAGAGTTCATTATGATGCAACTGACAAGGAAACTCAGTTATTCTATGACACATAACACTTCAATAATCAGAACATCAAGTGATGATCTTATACCAGAATGTAACATACCAAATAATCAAACCTGAATAGTTGATGAGACTTCATCTATGATTTAAATCTTGGGTAAGTTTATTAAAATATTTGGAAGTTTTAAAGCACATGCCTAAATAGGATTAGGGGTTGTTGAATATCTGATAAAGGCAAAACATAGAAACTGGTTTTTCTGGGCAGGCAAAGAGAAAACAACTGTTTACATTTTCTTATCAAGAGCAGACCAACAATTCAAGAAACTTTGTCTTTTTAACAGAGAGAAAGCAGACTTTCAATCTTATACCAGTGTACTTTTAAAATCCATTCATGTCAACCTTAGTCCATCCTGACCATACATAAAATTCCTTTCCAAAGTTTTCCCATCACAAACATTCTACAACTTTCCTTTGCATTCAGATTTTGTCCCAAGCCATTTCTCTCCAAACAACCAGTTTCATTTAGGACAAAATTGTTTTCTTTTATCTTCAACACAAATGTATTCCCATTCCTTATATCTTCCTTACACATACAGAGTTACTTCCCTTATTTCCATTACTCTTAATTACATTTAGCAGAATTTTGCACTCTTAGAATCCTTAGTCTCCAGTGAAAACTAGTAGCCAGTTGTGAACTGTTACACTATAACTTTTTAAGGGGTAGATTTATGAATCAGTTAAGCATAAAGTATCCTTATCAACAGATTCAAATATCCTTAGTTTCTCTGCAATAAGAAGTCAAAAGCACAAACTGACATCCAGTAATCAAAGCTTTATCACTTTATCTTATTTGGAAAGGACCTAGATGTCCAATGAATTTAATCCCATTTATCAGCCAAGCAAAACTTTAAAGTTTCAGGTTACCAAAGACTTTGAAACTATCTTAACAATTACCTTTGAAAACTTTGAGACAGACCAGATTAACCATCATTTTAAGTCATATTTTTGCTAACAAATTGCAACAAGGATAACACAAACTTATCTGACCTTCAGCAGACCTTGGTGGAATAAAAGTTTCATATTTAATGCTGACATGTCTATCTAAATTAAACCAACAAACTTAAATTAGTTTAAATATCGAATGTGTTCCACCTGGGTACACTTAAAAGCCAATCAATTTTTTCCCCATTGTCATTTTTTTTTACCTGAGACATGGTGGGGAAATCTGAAGTAGGCAGTGTTAAGTCCAGGGAATGCTCTTCTTGCTCCTTGACAGCGAGGGGAGAAGGAGCCATGGTGCCTGAGGCACAGAGGATGGTATAGGAACCAGCTATACAGGCCACATCCAAAGTGGCGAAGAAACAGTGGGAGGGGAAGAAAGAAGAGATAAGGTGCAACCAGGAAGGCAGAAAAAAAACAGTTCCCAGTTCCAAACCTCAACAGATTCTACAGATGAGCAGATGCTATGTTTTTTCCCACCAAAGTGGAAATATGCAGTCCATGTCAGGTCAGAGAAGACAGGGAATTTCCCTGAAACAAAGGGAGGTTCTGCAGCTGCTTGGGAATATTCCTTAAAGTCCCCATCCTAAGGTTAGACTAATCACAGTTGGCTGGCTCCAATTGTAGCCTTTAACCTGGGAAATCCCACATCCATTAGGAGGAGGAACAGTGAGAGTCAGAATCCCCCTTGCTAGGGATGGCCTATGTTTCTTCTGGCAACCTGGGCTTATTCGAAGAGACCTATTTAGATAATTATCATCCAATATGTCAGGAGGGAGTTTATTAGTCAATAAGTTCAGGCAAATACATTTGTACCAGGCTCTTAGGTCGAGGTCCTGGTATAGAGCAATGAAGGCCTAAGTATGAAAAATGAAGGTTCTCTAGGTCCATATGCCCTATTTCCTGCAGAAGAGATCTGATAGATCCCTGAGACCATGCAGTGTTACAGGAACTCAGTCCTTTCCAAAGTTTTGCAATCTGAATTATTTCCAGTGGGTTAAAAGGCACCCCAAGGGAGAGGCCTTGGTAACTGAAGAAAAGAGAAGGTCCATTATCTAGAAAATCTTCCCCCCAACTCCTGGGTTGTGTCCTATGCAGGATATGTCAGAGTTTCCAGGTGTCAAAGTGACCTGAGGGATCCCCCTGAGCAAAATTGCTATGACCAATGCTGCTGATAAAGGCCCCTGTAGAAAGGATGCTAGAATCACCCCTCCCCATTGCATCCTAGGCTACAGATGGATGCCTGGCATATGGACTGAAATACCATGCCTTGAAGGTCATGCCATGAAGGTCACACCTTATTTTACCTTGCCTTAAAGTTCATACCATAAAAGATCATGCCTTATTTTACCTTGTCATGAAGAACCCACAATTTTTAACCCATAGAGAACACTAGAAAAGTTTTACAAGGGGAAATTACCCAATTTTATTATTTAAGTAGTAAGTAGAGGACAGTGATGGAAAACAGTAAAGACAGAAATCCATCATGATGTAAGCAACATTCCAGCACAGTCTATAGCCGTCTTCTCTAGAAACAGGCCAGTTGGGTTTTAATTCAATCAGGTACTGATTTCAGCTGGTTCCCAGTGAAGGTCTCACAGCCAGAAGTGGCTAGACCAGGGATGTGGAGGGGATCACATTAAGCCAATGAGGAAGAAACCTTACATGGGAGTCTTAAGATCTGCAGCCATCCTGGTGACTTAGGTGGCTCTCCCAAGCCCAAGACAGACAACTTTGTATAAGAACAAGAACAAAGAGAGGGCATCATTTCTGGGTCTTGTTACCACCCTGGCCATGATACTAGCTTCCAGCCAAAAATCAGACTTCCTCCTCCCCATAGAGTAGCCACAGGGTAAAGGACTGGAGCCTAAGCAATCGGCAGGAAAGTGTTCCAATAAGACTGTACTCCTTGAAGAAGCCCTGAAATGAAAGTAAAAGGAAAGTACTCACCAAGTTTGCACTGTGGCTCACAGTCCAGATGAAAAGACTCAAAGCCCCATGTTGGGCACCAAATAATGTAGGAAAGATGTTAGGGTTTGAAGCTGATGGCCAAGAAAGAATTCTTGAGACATCTTGGGTGCAAAAAAGTGATTGTATTAAAGCACAGGGCAGAAAGACCTGTACTGGGTCATGAGGAGAGGCCCATTATATACTTTCAAGTTGGGAGGGGGTGAGGGATAGTGTAAGTCTCTAAGGAATTTTGGAAGCAAGGTTTCCAGGACCTTGAGGGGTTAGCTATTGTTGGGAAAAGGTCATTCATTACTGTCAAATAAAATCTTAGTCGTGAGACCCTCAGATGTATTTCGGTGGGTCATATGCATGGGGGATGATTGCCAATATGTATCTTAGGGGTAGAGATAAAGGAAGTTTCCAAAGGAATTTTTATATGTTAGAGTTACAGGATCCTGGGGGCCAGGTTTAGATGGCTTTTTGCCCTTAGCAAAGTATTAATATTAAGGCAGTTGAGTTTCTAGAGGAATGTCACTCTGCCTGTTTCAAGGACTTGTCAGTGAGCTATAGGTAGTAAGGCACTTTAATTTTTCTTTTGCCTTTGTTTCCCACATCATTATGGATGTGTGCAGCTCCTTTCAGGGAGTTACTAGTAACTTGGATCAGGCTGGAGGGAGAGGATAGGGGAGGTGTCTGCAGCTTCCCTAGTTTCTGGAGAGGTTGCAATTACCTCTATGTGTTAAATGAGAAGCCTGGCCCATAGGCAGCAGTTTTTTAAAGTATGAAGATAAGTCTCTTTCAGAGGAAGACTGAGAGATGGGCATTTTTTGCCTGCTTCCTCTATTCCTGGTGGGGATAGCAGTGGCTAGTGCTTGCAAGCTCTTTAAGACCAGCTTTTATCTTTGCTATAGTCCTGTGCATTTCTTGACGCAAGCCCAGATTTCAGAGCTCAGTGTTTTGGGGGCTTGTCCCTCAGGTGGGAGTGTTAAGAGTTGGTGCTCTACGTGTATGGTCCAAACCTTTGCTCCTCAATGAGAAGTTGGGAATTGGGGGTTCTCTTCTTATTGTATGGCATGGTGATGGAAGTGGGATTTATGATGAGATTGTGTTTGAGCTTCTCTTACCCATTTTAATGTGGGTATTTTCTCAGATTCATTCAGCTAGTTTCTGGATCTGTTTCAGAGGAAACTGCTCTATGTATCTGCATTTAGAATGACAGTTGGGAGAGGGTAGCTCAGAAGCCTCCTATGTCACCATTTTGGTTGACCTTCTTTCAAAAGTACTTTCTTGATTAATCTCTTTCATTATTTTTCAAAAACACTTGAAAAATATTAACACATTAAAAAGGCATTATTTACCTACGGCTGCATACAATATATCCCAAATCTTAGTGGCTTAAACAATAAGCATTTGTTATCTCATACAGTTGCTGCAGGTCAGGAATTTAGGAGTGGCTTAGACAAATGATTCTGTTTTGGGGTCTCTCATGATGTTGTAATCAAGACGTTGGCTAGGGCTACAGTCATTTAACTTTTTTTTCACCCCAGCTTAATTAAGGTACAATTAACACTCACATTATGAAAGTTTAAGTTGCACAATATGATGGTTCGATACACATATATATTGTAAAATATTTACCAAAATAAGATTAGTTAACACATTCTTTACCTTACATAATTACAATTTTCTTACTGTTGTTGTTATGGTGATAAAGTTGTACTTTCTAACAACTTTCAAATAAACAATACAATATTGTTTTTTTAAATTTAAATTCAATTAGCCAACGTATAGTACATCATTAGTTTTTGGTATAATGTTCAATCAATTATTAATTGCGAATAACACCCAGTGCTCATAACATCATGTGCCCTTCTTTTTTTTTTTTAATTTTTATTTTATTTTATTTATTTGACAGAGATAGAGACAGCCAGTGAGAGAGGGAACACAAGCAGGGGGAGTGGGAGAGGAAGAAGCAGGCTCATAGCAGAGGGGCCTGATGTGGGGCTTGATCCCACAACGCCGGGATCACACCCTGAGCAGAAGGCAGACGCTTAACCGCTGTGCCACCCAGGCGCCCCACGTGTTATCTTTCAATAGCCACAGCTTTGTCTCCTTTTCCCTGTCTCTAACGTCTGGGGACTACTAATCTGTTCTGTGTCTCTATAGTTTTGTTATTTCAAGGATGTTATGTAAATAGAATCATACAGTATGTGATGTTTGGGATTTTTTTTTTCACTTAGCATAATGCCCTTAAGATCTAAGTTGTTATGTGTATCAATATTTTGTTCCTTTTTTATTTTTGAGTGGTATTCCATGATATATTTGCACCACAGTTTAACCATTTACCCATTGCAGGGCATTTTGGTTGTTTCTGTGTTTTTTTTTCTTGGCTATTACAAATAAAGCTGCAATGAGCAATCACGTTAGGTATTTATGTAGATATATATTTTCATTTCTCCGGGACAAATGCTCAGGAGTGACCTTCCCTTGTTTATAATTATCTTAAATATTTCCTCTACACATTGAGAAACACATCAGATTCAACCATCAAACTTAAATTTGAAAACTCCTGAGAAAGAATATTTGTTTTCTTGATTGTTGTTTCTTCCTGATGCTCTAAGTTTTCTGTATATCTTCAAAATTATTTCCTTTCTGTTTAGAGAACTTTCTTTAACCATTCTTTTAGAGCAAGTGTGCTACTGTCAAATTCTTGGCTTTTGTTCATCTGAGAATGCTTCCATTTCCACTTCATTCATGAAGGATATTTTCACTAAATATAGAATTCAACCCTCCTGAGACTAGGTTATAAATTCCCATAGTATCCTTCCTCTTTCAAAACACTTATTACACTCTCAATTCATGTGTTTTTACCATAAGGCCAACAATTCTTAGCTTAAGCTGAACATTAAAAATTCTAATGCCACATTGTATCTTAGATAAATTAAATCATAATCTCTGGGCTGGAGGACCAAGACATCAGTATTTAAAAAAAATCCCCAAGTGATTCCATTGTGAAGCCAAATTGAGAACAAGTGTCCAAGCCAGACAGTCTTAATGTCTTATGTGTAGTTTGTTCTAAGTCATTTTTTGTTGAAATTAACTGAATTGATTGTAACTGACATTATAATGAACATTTATAACTCCATATTTGTTTAAAAATGTTCCAACTTATTGAAGAGATATTTGATTTAGCTGTCCAATTCTCTAAAACCTGTTGAAACTCACTGCCTACTAAGTGTTGGGCATAATAAATTTAATAAGATAACAATCCTTAACCTTGAATATCCCATAGTCTAACAGGAGAGACAGGGAGAAAAATATAGGTGGCTAGTGGAAGCCATAAAATTTTATATAAGGTACACAGAGATGGTAGAAATGAACTTTGTCTGGGAGATGAGGCAGAAGAGATATGAACACATGCTCATAGATCATCTTTTCAAAAACTTTATTTTATTAAAAAACACTGTATTGAGGTATGATTGGCATATAAAAACTGTATATGTTTAATATATACAGCTTGATGAGTTTGGAGATAAATATACATCTGTGAAACCATCACTACAGTCTAGGCCATATTACTTCCAGAAGTTCTCTTCTGCCCTCTTTATTCATTATTATTATTTTTGTAATAATGACACTTAACATAAGATCTACCCTATTAGCAAATTTTCAAGTATAGAATACAGAATTGTTAACTATAGACACTAAGTTATATAATGGACCACTAGGACTTATTATGTTGCATAATTGAAGGTTCATACTCTTTAACTGACACCTTCCCATTTTCTACTCCCTCAAGTCCCTGGAAAACACCATTATGCTTTCTGCTTCTATGAGTTTGCCTATTTTGGATTCCTCATATAAGTGGTGTCATATAGTGTTTTTCCTTCTGTGTCTGGTTTATTTCATTTAGTATAATGTCCTCCAGGTTCATCCATGTTACAAATGGCAGATTTTTTCTTTTTTAAGGCCGAATAATATTTCATCTTATGTATATTTTCTTTATCTATTTGTCCATTTTATGGACACTTAGGTTGCTTCCGTGTTTTGGCTATTGTAACTAATGCTGCAATAAACATGGGAGTGAAGATATCTTTCAAGACACTGTTTCAACTCCTTTGGATATCTGTCCAGAAGTAGGATTGCTGGATCCTATGGTAGTTCTATTTAAAATTTTTGAGTTACCTTCATACCGTTTCACATAGTGATTGCTCCAATTTACATTACCACCAAGAGTGTACAAGGGCTTTTTTTAGAACACCTTTAGTGAAGATTCAGAGTGGCTCAAATGATGAAATGATTAGATCCAGATTCTTTCTTTCTTTCTTTCTTCTTTCTTTCTTTCTTTCTTTCTTTTCTTTCTTTCTTTCTTTCTTTCTTCTTTCTTCTTTCTTCTTTCTTTCTTCTTGGTTTCTATGTGTGTGCTAAAACCTATGATTGAATGGATTCTTTCTTAAGTAGGAAAGATGTGAGATTGAGAACCCTCAAGGATGAAAATGCTATAGTCCTGTATGACAGACCAGGTGCTTGAAACCTGTTGGGCTTTCCTAGGTGCTTTTGTATCTGTTGCACTACTCACAAAAAGCCCATGATATCATCGGCACAGGGATTATTATCCTTATTTGACAGAGGAAGAAATTAAGGCTCAGAATGGTTAAGTGATTTTCTTCTCAAATTTGCATAGCCAGTTAATAGGAATGTGGAGATTTGAACCTAGGTCTCCTGACTGCCAGTCCAATGCTGCTTTTGAAGGGGCCATCAATAAATTCATCTCACATCATGGATCTGGGGTACAGTCATGGAGAAAGTTGGAAGGCATGTTTAGGCCAGCTTACTGAGGGCCTCACATTCAACACAAGGAAGTTTGGACTCTTCCTGGTGGGTAGTGGGAAGGCATATAAAGATTTTGAACACTGGGGGTGACTATGTCTGTTGACTGGTCTTCCTTGTCACTTCAGTACTCACTGTTTGGCACTTAAAACCAAGCTGACAAGTTAGTTTTACACTTCTATCAACAAGTAAGAATGTAGTAGTTTGTGGTAAAACTGTTTATGTATTTTCTTTTAGCAGTTTTTCTCTCGGTTGCTTTCTGCTTTATTTAAGGGCATTCCAGTCATTTCCATCTGTCCTCTATTAGTGGCCAACCTTAAAGGAGCCCTTGTCCATCCTTCAACCCCCAACCCCATCCTGCCTTAATGAGAAAGCTGCTTTCTTTAATTCTGAAATCAGACCTAGCCAGACAAGTAGACACAATCACTTTGGACATGGAACACTGAAATGGTGATTAATCTTCTTCCTGAACATTCTTGTCAAATGCTTACTTCACCTCACACTTTCTTCATTTCTCAAAAAACATCTGGCATGTAGCTTTTCCCCCTGCTCCTTTCTACGTGTTGCCTAATCCTCCCCCTTGTCTTCTATTTTTGCTACTTGGTAAAGAAAATGCTAAAAGCAAAGTGAGGGTGTCAATGAGCCAGAAGCCTGATGTTGCCACCCTAGATTTCCACTGCAGCTTTGTGGAAGGCAGGTTAGAGATTATCCCCATTTTACTAAAAGAGGAAGAAATGTTTCAAACATTACCTAGAAATTAATGGGAGAAAATAATGTGGGGCAAAGATCCAGGGCTCTTGACGCCCTTGACAGTGCTTTGCAATGTATGCCATGCTTATTAAAGATGTAGACACCGAGGCTCAGAAAATATAGGTAAATTGGTGAAGTTTGCAGAGCCAGTAAATTGTGAAGCCAAGATCTAAACTGTCCTGTTTCCCCTGTGGTATGGAAAGAGTCAAGATAAGTTCTGTACACTACAGGACTTCATAGAATACTGCCTTTTTGTGTAGTTTTAAACTTTTCATTTTGAGATAATTTTAGACTCACTAAATATTGCAAATATAGTGTAGAGAGTTCTCGTGTATTCTTCACCCAGCTTCCCCCAGTGATGCCATCTTACATACCATGGTACATTTTCAAAACCAAAATTGATATTGGTAAAATTCTATGAACTAAAATAGGTAACTTTGTTATGGACTGAATTGTGTTCCTGCACCCCAATTCATATGTTGAGGCCTTAATCCCCATGTCTTTATATTCAGAGATAGGGCTTTTAGGGAGATAATGAAAGTTAAATGAGGTTATAAGGGTGGGGCCCTTATCTGATAGAACTGTTGTACTTATAAGAAGAGGAAGAAACATGAAAGATCTCTCTCCATGTGCATGCAGAGGAAAGGCCACATGAGGACACAGAGAGAAAGTGGTCATCCACAAGCCAGGAAGAATTCTCAGAAGAAACCTGTCCTGAGACTTTGATCTTGGACTTTTAGCCTCCAGAACTGTGAGAAGATAAATTTCTACTGTTCAATCCACCCAACCTGTGGTATTATGGCAGCCCAAACAGACTAATATATACCTTATTCTGTTTCACCAATTTTTATATGCATTAATTTCATTTTTGGTATATGGTGCTGTATTAGTTTGCTAGTGTGGCCATAATGAAAATACCACAGACTGGGTGGCTTAAACAGCAATTTATTTCTCACAGTTCTGGAGGCTATCCATATAAAATCAGTGTTTGTAAGGTTGATTTAAATATGAGGTCTCTTTCATTGGCTTGTAGATAGCTACCCTCTTGCTGACTGTTCACATGGTCATCCCTCTGTGTACATGTGCTACTAGTATTATTCAGTATGTCCTAATCTTGTCTTCTTATAAAACACCAGTCAGATTGGATTGGGGTACACCTTAAAAGTTTCATTTAACTTAATCACCTCTTTAAAGGCCCTGTTTACAAATACAGTCACATTCTGTGGTACTGAGGGTTAGGACATTAATATGAGATTTGAGGGGGCATAATTGAGTCCATAACAAGTGTATGACATTTTATCGTATTTATAAATTTGTTAAGAAATACCACAATTAGGATAAAGAACTATTCTACCAGCACAAAGAAATTTTTCAGTGCTACCACTTTATATTTATACCTTCCCTTATCCCTAATACTTGATACCACTGATGTCTTCATTATCACTGTAATTTTGTCATTTTAAGAATTTTATGCAAATACAATCGTACAGTATGTGACCCCTTGAGTTTTTTTCCACTCAGCATAATGCCCTTCAGATCCATGCAAGTTATCGCATGTGTTAATAGTTCGTTCATTTTTATTGCTAAATAGTATTCCATAGTATTGGGTATACCATGGTTTGTTTATCTATTCATTCATTTAAGAATACTTAGGCTGTTTCTAGTTTTTGCTGCTATGAACATTTATGTACAGATTTTTGTGTAAATCTAGGTTTACTTATCTCCAGAATAAATACCCAGAAGTGTGATTGCTGTATGGTAGTTGTATTCTTAGTTTTTTAAGAAGGTGCCAAAATATTTTCCTGGGTGAAATCACCATTTTACATGCTTAAAATGATGTATGAGAGATCCAGTTTTTCCACATCTTCAGCAAGATTTGGTGTTGTCACTGTTTTTGATTTAATCCAGTTTGACAGGTGTGAAGTGGTATCTCATTGTGGTTTTAACTTGCATTTCCTTAGTGGCTAGTGATTTTGACCAAATATCTCTGCATGTTTTTTACCCATTTTCTAATTGAAATTTTTGGTGCATATTTTATTGTTGGGTTTGAGAGTTCTTTATTTATTCTAGATACAAGTCCTTTCTCAGTTATGTGACTTGCAAATATTATCTCCAGTGTGTGGCTTGTCTTCATTTTCTTGAGGTGAAAAATTTTTGTTTTGTTGAAATAGTTTATCAAAGTTTTTACTTCTCATGCTTTGGGTGTCATATCTAAGAACCTTTCACCAAAGCCTAGGTCCTGAATATTTTGTCTTATGTTATCTTCTAAAAGTTTTATAGTTTTGCATTTTATATTTAAGTATGTGATCCATTTTGAGTTGATTTTCATATGAGATATGAAATTTAAGTTGAGGTTCATTCTATACTCAAAAGCCTCTGAATGTTTCAACTTCTGGGGAATATGGCAGAGTAGGAGGACCATAGTGTCACTTCAACCCATGGATACAACTAGCTAACACCCTCATCAGGGTAAACAACCCAGAAAATGACCCCCAAACTGGCAGAATAAACTCCATAACTAAATGTACAGAGGAGGCCACAATGAAGAGGGTAGGAAGGGTGGAGACATAGTTGGGAACTAAACAGACATGCAGGACTGTCTTCAGGAGGGAGGGATGCCTTGGTCATGAAGAAGGGAGAGAAATAGACACCACACTAGGGAGTCCAAATGGGGAAGACTAATCTCCATAATGTTTGGCTTTGAAAACCAGAGGGCCCGAATTTCATGAGTTCTAACAACCAATGGGAATTAAAACCTGGAATTAAAAAAAATCAGAAGGCTTGGCTCTGGGAGAGCTGGTGGGTGAGAGGAAACTGAGTCTCTGCCCTTAAAGAGACAGCACAACAAATAGCCTGGGGAGATATAGCATAGAAGCAGCAATTTGAAAGGTATCTGGGACTTTTGGGAGGGAGAATCATTTACTAATCTCAAAGCATGTCAAGGGAGGATAGAAATCTCTGGGGAACTACTCCAGGAACAAAGTAACTGTCAGGCACAATATCCCTTTCCTAGCCCCCACTGTAAACACACGACTATCTGCAAGACTTGCTATCTAAATTGCTAGCATTCCTGCCCTACCCCTCTAGGCTCTGCTTCCACCAATTGACCCCTCTGCCAGCCTGGCTCCATCCAGGTGCTGCAGGACACCTCCCAGAAAGGAACTGCTGCATGAAAAGTTTGCTAGCATTGCCTTCTGGCCACTGCATGTGCAAGGCAGAAGACCTGCAGAAGACCATGGGGTGCGAAGGTTGCTAGCACCACTGCCCTGATGCTCTACTTCCTACCGGAATGTGCTTCAGCAAATCTTCTATCTCCAATATGCTCTTGGCCAGATCCCATAAAGGGAAGTGCCACAGATCTGTCAGTTTGCATGTAGCCCCTACAATGGCCAGCACCACACCAAAGTGACTTTTGCCCAAAAAGAGTGAAACATAACCACACACAAGAATCAGATGGGTGCCCCAACAGTGGGTTGGAGGAAAACAACTGGTCTGATTGTAGACACTGTCTAAGAACAAAGGATATTCAAGGGACAATACAGGGAAAGTGCCCGGCAGTTTCCTGCTACTGCATTTATGTTAAACACCTGGTCTGATCCAACTCAAGCCCAAGGTAACCCCAGACTGGCCAACTAACAATACAGGGACAAAATAATCCCCACAAGAAGCAAAGAAAGCCATTGCAGATGACTGGACTGAAGGAAAAATGAGCACAGCCACAATAGCAAGGTGGATGCATCACACATAGGAGACACTCATGAAATGCCAGGTTCTGGTGAACAAGGAACACTGCAAGGCAGGACACTATAGGACCTCTTCTTCATAAGGCCATTACTTTCAAATGCAGGATATATAGCTGCCTTTTCTAACACATAGAAACAGACATAGACCACTAGACAAAATGAAGAGAAAGAAGAATATGTTCCAAATGAAAGAACAGGATAGAATAACAGCAAGAGACATAAGGAAAACAGAGACAAGTAATATGCCTGATAGAGAATTGAAGAACTGATCATAAAGATACTCAATGGATTTGAGAAGAGAGTAGAGGATATTAGTGAGACACTTAACAATGAGATAAAGAAAACAGCCAATCAGAGACTAACAAAATAAATTTAATTAAAAATGCACTAGATGGAATAGATAGACCAGATGAAGTAGAAGAAAGAATCTGACCTGGAGGATAGAGTAATGAAAAGTAACCAAGTGGAGCAGGTGAGAAAGAAAATTATGTAAAATGAGAATAGACTTAGGGAAATCAGGAGCACCATCAAGTGTAATAACATTCACATTATAGGGATCCCAGAAGAAAAGAAAAAGAAAAGGGGGTAAAAAATTTATTTGAAGAAATAATAGCTTGGAAATTCCTGAACCTGGGAAAGGAAACAGAGAAATCCTGATCCAGGAGGCACAGAGATTCCCCCCCAAAAATTAATCCAAGGAAGTCCACACTAAGAGACATAGTAATTAACATGACAAAAAGTAGTGATAAAGGAGAATTTTAAAAGCAGCAAGAGAAAAGAAAGCAGTTATATACAAAGGAAACCCCATTAAGCTATGAGTTGATTTTTCAACAAAGACTTTGCAGGCCATAATGGAGTGGCATGATATATTCAAAGTGATGACAAGTAAAAATCTGTAGCTGAGAATACTCTATCCAGCAAGGCTATCATTCAGAATAGAAGGAGAGATAAAGAGTTTCCCAGAAAAATAAGAGTTAAAAGAATTCATGACCATGAAAGAATCACTACAAAACATGTTAAAAGGGATGCTTTATGTGGGAAGGAAAGATCATAAGAAAGACTAATCAAAGCACAAAAACAGTAAAAATAGGTATATCAGAAAAAGCAGTCAAGGGACTCCCCGAATAAAAGGATGTAAGTATGACACCACATACCTAGAATGTGGGGAGAAGAAGAGTAAAGAATGGGTTCAAATTTAAGCGACCATTAACTTAATATGAACTATTGTATAGAGAAGATATCACCTAAAAAACTGAATGGTAACCAATAAGTATGCAAAAAATAAATTGAAAAGAATCCAAGTATATCACTAATGAAAGCCAAGTAATTGTAAGAGAGCAAGACAAGAAAAAAAAAACCTCTACAAAACAATCATAAAACAAGTACCAAAATGGTAAAAAAAAAAACCCTATCAATAATTACTTTGTTTTTTTTAAAGATTTTATTTATTTATTTGACAGAGAGAGAGACAGCCAGAGAGAGAGGGAACAGAAGCAGGGGTAGTGGGAGAGGAAGAAGCAGGCTCCCAGCAGAGGAGCCTGATATGGGGCTCGATCCCAGAACACCAGGATCACGTCCTAAGCCGAAGGCAGACACTTGACAACTGAGCCACCCAGGCACCCCAATAATTACTTTGAATGTAAATAGATTAACTATTCTGATCAAAAGATTTAAGGTGATGTAGTGGGTAAAACAAAACAAAACAAAACCAGGAACCATCTGTAAGCTGGTTACAAATGACCAGCACAGCTTCTACAATAGCTGCAGGGAAGAGGGTCATCCTTTGGCATCAGGAACCTCTCTGGTGAAAAGCTCCTCACACAAGTGCACAGCATCTTCTGGTTGTCAGGCCCTTCCTTGGGGTTGCCACAGACCTGGGTTTCCCCAAGCAGGCCAGGCCAGGGCAGGTTGAAGTTCAATCATGCACACAGACATTAAGGTTTGCCTATTTAATCAATGTTACTGTGCAGCACAGGCCAGATTTTTACATAAGAACTAGGCCTCCCTTTCCATGGCTGCTTTTTTTTTTTGTACTGTTAAGGGAATTCTAAGAGCGAAGTTTCTAGCCACGTTGGCCTACTTCAAGAAGCAAGAAAAACCTCAAATAAACAACCTAACTTTACATATAAAGGAACTAGAAAAATAAGAACAAATAAAATCTAAAGCCAGGAGAAGGAAGAAAATAATAAAGATTAGGGCAGAAATAAATGAACTTGAAACAAAAAAAATAGAACTGATCAATGAAATCAGGAGCTGATTCTTTGAAAAGATGAACAAAAGTGATAAAACTTAAGTAGACTCATCAAAGAGAGCAGTCTCAAACAAAATCAGAAATGAAAGGGAAGATCCATTATTTGCATATAACACCCAGTGCTCATTGCAATATGTACCCTCCTTAATACCCATATTTGCAAATAATAAATCATGGAACACTACATCAAAAACTAATGAAATAATGTATGGTGACTAACATAAAAAAAAAATGAAAGAGGAGAAATAGTAACCAACACCACAGAAATAAAAATAATTGTTAAAGAATGTTATGAAAAATTATATAACAACAAATTGGACAACCTAGAAGAAATGGATAAATACCTAGAAACATAAATTCCCAAAACTGAAATAGAAAGAAGTAGAAAATTTGAAGAGACTGATTACTAGCAATGAAATGGAATCAGAATTTAAAAAAAAATGCACAACAAACAAATGTCTAGGACCAGGTGGCTTCATAGTTGAATTTTATGAAACATTTAAAGAGTTAATACCTATTCTCAAACTATTACAAAAAAAATAGAAGTGGAGGGAAAATTGAAAATTTATTCTATGAGGGCAGGATTGCCCTGAACACAAACCAGATAAAGACACCACAAAAAAAAGAGATCTCCAGGCAAATATCTCTGATGAACATACACGCAAAAATGAGTCAGTGATAAAAGACATTCCAAAAAAAAAAATTCCAGGCCTGGACGGTTTTCCTGGGGAATTTTACCAAACATTCAAAGAAGAAATAATACCTATTCTCCTAAAGCTATTTCAAAAAATAGAAACAGAAGGAAAGCTACCAAACTCATTCTATGAGGCCAATATTACCTTGACCCCCAAACCAGGCAAAGACCCCATCAAAAAGGAGAATTACAGACCGATTTCCTTACTGAATATGGACGCCAAAATCCTCAACAAGATCCTGACAAATAGAATCCAACAGTACATTAAAAGGATTATCCATCATGACCAAGTGGGATTCATCCCTGGGATGCAAGTGTGGTTCAACATTCGCAAATCAATCAGTGTGATAGATCATATCAACAAGAAAAGAGTCAAGAACCATATGATCCTCTCAATTGATGAAGAATACCATTTGACAAAATACAGCATCCATTCCTGATTAAAACCCTTCAGAGTGTAGGGAAAGAGGGTACATTCCTCAATCTCATAAAAACCATCTATGAAAAGCCTACAGCAAATATCATTCTCAATGGGGAAAAGCTAGAAGCCTTTCCCTTAAGACCAGGAACATGACAAGGATGCCCACTCTCACCACTATTATTCAACATAGTACTAGAAGTCCTTGCAACAGCAATCAGACAACAAAAACGGATAAAAGGTATCCAAATTGGCAAAGAAGAAGTCAAAATGTCTCTCTTCACATATGACATGATACTCTATTAGGAAAACCCAAAAGAATCCACGCCCAAACAATTAGAAGTTATAGAGCAATTCAGTAATGTGGCGGGATGCAAAATCAATGCTCAGAAATCAGTTGCATTTCTATACATGAATAACGAGACTGAAGAAAGAGAAATTAGGGAATCCATCCCATTTACAATAACACCAAAAACCATGCGTTACCTTGGAATTAACTTAACCAGAGACGTAAAGGACCTATATCCTAGAAACTATAGATCACTTTTGAAAGATATTGAGGAAGACATAAAAAGATGGAAAAATATTCCATGCTCATGGATTGGAAGAATTAACATAGTTAAAATGTCCATACTACCCAGAGCAATCTACACTTTCAATGCTATCCCGATCAAAATACCGAGGACATTTTTCAAAGAACTGGAACAAATAGTCCTTAAATTTGTATGGAACCAGAAAAGGCCCCGAATCTCCAAGGAACTGTTGAAAAGGAAAAACAAAGCTGGGGGCATCACAATGCCGGATTTCGAGCTGTACTACAAAGCTGTGATCACAAAGACAGCATGGTACTGGCACAAAAACAGACACATCGACCAATGGAACAGAATAGAGAACCCAGAAATGGACCCTCGGCTCTTTGGGCAACTAATCTTTGATAAAGCAGGAAAAAACATCCGGTGGAAAAAAGACAGTCTCTTCAATAAATGGTGCTGGGAAAATTGGACAGCTACATGCAAAAGAATGAAACTTGACCACTCTCTCACACCATACACAAAGATAAACTCCAAATGGATGAAAGACCTCGACGTGAGACAGGAATCCATCAAAATCCTAGAGGAGAACATAGGCAGCAACCTCTACGACATCGGCCAAGGCAACATTTTTCATGACACATCTCCAAAGGCAAGAGAAACAAAAGAAAAAATGAACTTGTGGGACTTCATCAAGATAAAAATCTTCTGCACAGCCAAGGAAACAGTCAAAAAAACTAAGAGGCAGCCCACGGAATGGGAGAAGATATTTGNAAATGATACTACAGATAAAAGACTTGTATCCAAAATCTACAAAGAACTTCTCAAACTCAATACATGAGAAGCAAATAATCAAATCATAAAATGGGCAGAAGATATGAACAGACACTTTTCCAATGATGACATACAAATGGCTAACAGACAAATGAAAAAATGTTCAAAATCATTAGCCATCAGGGAAATTCAAATCAAAACCAAACTGAGATACCACCTTACACCAGTCAGAATGGCAAAAATTGCCAAGGCAAGAAACAACAAATGTTGGAGAGGATGTGGAGAAAGGGAATTCCTCTTACACTGTTGGTGAAATGCTTGTTGGTTCAGCCACTCTGGAAAACAGTTTGGAGGTCCCTTAAAAAGTTAAAAATAGAGCTACCGTATGATCCAGCAATTGCACTACTGGGTATTTACCCCAAAGATACAGATATAGTGAAGAGAAGGGCCATATGCACCCCAATGTTCATAGCAGCATTTTCCACAATAGCTAAATCATGGAAGGAGCCGAGATGCCCTTCAACAGATGACTGGATTAAGAAGTTGTGGTCCATATATACACTGGAATATTACTCAGCTCAAAAAGAACGAATTCTCAACATTTGCTGCAACATGGACAGCACTGGAGGAGATAATGCTAAGTGAAATAAGTCAAGCAGAGAAAGACAATTATCATATGATTTCTCTCATCTATGGAACATAAGAACTAGGAAGTTCAGTAGGGGAAGAAAGGGATAAAGAAAGGAGGGATAATCAGAAGGGGGGGATGAAACATGAGAGACTATGGACTCTGAGAAACAAACTGAGGGCTTCAGAGGGGATTAGGGTGGGGGATTGGGATAGACTGGTGATGGGTAGTAAGGGGCATGTATTGCATGGTGCACTGGGTGTTATATGCAACTAATGAATCATTGAACTTTACATCAGAAACCAGGGATGTACTGTGCGGTGACTAACATAATATAATAAAGAAACATTAAAAAAATAAATAAAGCACATCCTGTGCAGGGCTCATGGCCAAAAAAAAAATTCCTCAACAAAATATTAGCAAATTGAATATAGCAAATACATTGGAAGAATAATCCACTATGATCAAGTGGGATTTATTCCTGGGATGAAAGGTTGGTTCAATCAATCAATATGATACAACACATCAATGAAAGAAAGGATATTAATCACATCATCATTTCAATTGATGTAGAAAAAGTATTTGACAAAGTACACCATTCATTCATCATAAAAACCCTCAACGAAGTAAGTTTAGAAAGAACATACCTCAACATACTAAAGGCCTACATGGGAAACTGATAATTAGCATCATTCTCAACAGTGAAAAACAGCTTCTCCCTAAGATCAGGAATAAGAAAAGTATGTCCACTCTTACTACTTTTATTCACATATTACAGAAAGTCCTAGTCTCAACAGTAACACAAGGGAAAAGAATAAAATTAATCATACTTGGTCAGGAAGAAGCAAAACTTTCACTATTTGCAGATGACATGGTACTCTATATGAAAACCCTAAAGACTCTACCAAAAAACTACTAGAATTGACAAATGAATCAGTAAAATTGCAGGATAAAAATCAATGCACAGAGATTAATTGCATTTCTATAGAATAATAATGAAGTAGCCAAAAGAGAAATTAAGAAAGCAATCCCATTTACAATTGTACCAAAAATAATAAAATACCTAGGAATAAACTTAACCAAGGAGGTAAAAAACCTGTACTCTGAAGACTATTAAACATTGATGAAAGAAATTGAATATGACACACAGAAGTGGAAAGACATTCCATGCTCATGGATTGGATGAAAAATTTTGTTAAAATGTCCTTACTACCCAAAGCAATCTACAGATTTAATGCAATCCCTATCAAAATATCAACACTATTTTTCACAGAGCTAAAACCACAATCCTAACACGTGTATGAAACCACAAAAGACCCCAAATAACCAAAACAATCTTGAAGAAGGAAAAGAAAGCTGGAGATATCACAACTCTAGATTTCAAGTTATACTTCAAACTTGTAGTAAGCAAAATGGTATGGTACTAGCACAAAAGTAGACTCAGGAGTAAGTGCAACAGGATAGAAATCCCAGAAACAAACCCATAATTATATTGTCAATTAATCTTTGTCAAAATAGATAAAAATAAACAATGGGGAAAGACAGTCTCTTCAACAAACAGTGGTGGGAAATCTGCAAAGAATGAAACTGGATCACTTGTTTATACCATACACAAAAATGAACTCAAAATGGATGAACGACCTAAATGTGTGACCTGAAACCATAAAAATCCTAGAAGAGAGAACAGGCAATAATTTATCTGACATTAGTCATAACATTTTTCCAGGGATATATCCTGAGGCAAGGATATAAAAGCAAAGATAAACTATTGGGACTACATCAAAATAAAAACCTTTTTCACAGTGAAGGAAACAATAAAAAAACTAAAAGACAATCTATTGAATGGGAGGTGGTACTTTCAAATTTCATATCCAATAAAGGGTTAGTATCCAAAATAGATAAAGAAGTGATACAACTCAACACCCAAAAACCAAATAATCTAATAAAAAGTGGGCAGAATACATGAACAGACATTTCTGCCAAAAACGTATAAAGATGGCCAACAGACACATAAAAGAGGATGAACATCGATCAGAATTAGGAAATGCAAATAAAAACTACAATGACATATCACCTTATACCTGTCAGAATGGCCAAAATTACAAATACAAGAATCAACAAGTGTTTGCAAGATGTGGAGAAAAAAGGAACCCTCCTGCAGTGTTGGTGGGAATGCAAACTCATGAACCCACTGTGGAAGGCAGTATGGAGGTTCCATAGAAAATGAAAAAATAGAATGAAATTATGATTCAACAATTGTACTACTGGATATTTCCTCCCCAAATTAAAAAAACCAGTAATTCAAAGGAATACATGCATCACTATGTTTATAACATTACTTACAAAAGCCAAATTATGGAAGCAGCCCAAGTTTCCACCAATAGATGGATAGATAAAGAAGAGGTGGTATATACATATACATAATGGAATATTACTTAGGCATAAAAAGAATGAAATCTTGCCATTTGTACAACATGGATAGAGCTAGAGAGTATAATGCCAAATGAAATAAGCCAGTCAGAGAAAGACAAATAGCATTTGATTTCACTCATATGTGGAATTTAAGAAACAAAAAAATGAACAAAGAAAAAAAAAAGAGAAACCAAGAAACAGACTCTTAACTATAGAGAACAAACTGATGATTACCAGAGAGGAGGTGGGTGGGGGGATGGATGAAATAAGTGATAGGAATTAAAGAGTACACTTATCATGACAAGCACTTAGTAATGTATAGATTTGTTGAATCAGTATATTGCAAGCCCAAAACTAAAATAACACCATGTTAAGTATGCTGGAATTAAAATAAATACTTAATAAAAATGAAAAAAATCCTGCATTTCTAATGCAATACAAAAAATAAAAAAGCGAAAAACCTCTAAATGTTTCCCTTGAACTTGAGGATAGTCTAAGTTCTTTACGCTGGCATTCCAGGTCCTCTATGATCAGGGCCCAGCTCACCATTCCTTCTCTTTTCCTTTGTTTTACTACCTTAGGCACTATGGCATGTTCTCTATGGCTCAGTTTTCTCATTTGTAAAATGGGGATACTAATAGTACCTACTTTATATTGTTGTTCTGAAGATAAAAATTGAGTTAATTGATTTAGGTAGCATATTGCCTTGAAAATAGTGCTCAGCAAATACTAGTTCTTACCATTATTACACAAAATTTTTGCTTCAGACGTGTTTTCCATCTGGCAGCTTCATTACCTCATTTTCTTCTTTTTAGAAAGTATTATAGTCTTCATCTTTCAAATTCCTACCTGTATTTGTGGTTGTGTTTGGATGGTATGGCAGTAAAGATTTACTGGAAAGGGGATAAAACACGTAAAAACCAGTTAGGCTGAAATGAAAAATGCAATAAACTAGAGTTTAAACCAACTGGTTGTGATGACCAGAGGGATGGAAGAATCAAAGGAATGAAAAAAATGATATACACGATAAAATTGTGGTAAGTAACAAGGCTGAAAAAAGAGGGAAAGAAAAATATTAGATCACAAATGTAGACTTAGGGAACTCAGGGACTCCATAAAGCATAATAACATTTGTATCATAGGAGTACCAGAAGAAGAGAGGGAAAAGGGGGCAGAAGGTTTATTTGAGGAAATTATAGCTGGAAACTAACTGGGGAAGAAAACAGACATCCAAATCCAGGAGGAACAGAGAACACCCATCAAAATCAACAAAAGCAGACCAAGAATAAGTCATATAGTTAAATTTGCAAAATACGGAGATAAAGAAAAACTCCCAAAAGGAGCAAGACAAAAGAAGTCCTTAACTTATAAGAGAAGACAAACAAGGTTAGCAGCAGATCTCCACAGAAATTGGAAGGCTAGAAGACAGTGGCATGATATATTCAATGTGCTGAATGGGAAAAATATGCAGCCAAGAATACTCTATCCAGCAAGGCTATCATTAAGAACAGAAGGAGAGAGAGTTTCCCAGACAAACAAAAACTAAAGGTGTTTGGGACCACTAAACCATCCCTGCAAGAAATATTAAAGGAGATTCCTTGAGTGGGATAGAAAGACCAAAAGTAACAAAGACTAGAAAGGAACAGAGAAAATCTCGGGAAATGATGACAAAACAAATAATAAAATTGCACTAAATTCATATCTATCAATAATTACTCTGAATGTAAATGGACTAAATGCTCCAATCAAAAGACATAGGGTGTCAGGATGGATAAAAAATAAGACCTATCTATATGCTACCTACGTGAGACTCATTTTAGACCTATAGACACCTTCAGGCTGAAAGTGAGGGGATGGAGAACCATAATGTTAATGGACATCGAAAGAAAGCCAGATTAGCCATACTTATATTGGACAAATTAGACTTTAAACCAAAGACTGCAACAAGAGATGAAGAAGGGCACCACATCATAACAAAAGGGCCTATCCAACAAGAAGATCTAACAAATAAATATTTATGTCCCCAATGTGGGAGCACCCAAATAAATAAAACAACTAATGACAAACATAGAGGGACTCACTGATAATAATACAATAATAGTAGGGGACATTAACACCCAACTTACAGCAATGGATTGATCATCTAAGCAGAAGGTCAACAAGAAAATAATGGCTTTGAATGACGCACTGGATCAGATGGACTTAACACATATATTCAGAACATTTCATCCTAAAGCAGAATACACATTCTTTCCAAGTGCACATGGGACATTCTCCAGAACAGATCACATACTAGGTCACAAAGCAGGCTTCAACAAGTACAAGATTGAGATCATACCATGCATCTCTTCTGGCCACAGCACTATGACACTTCAAGTCAAGCACAAGAAAAAATTTGGAATGAGCACAAATACATGGATGGTAAAAAACATCTACTAAGAAGTGAATGGGTTAGCCAGGAATTTAAAGAAGTAATAAAGAAATACACAGAAGCAAATGATAACGAAAACACGGTAGTCCAACATCTTTGGGATGCAGCAAAAGTGGTTATAAAAAGGCAGTATTTAGCAATACAGGCCTACCTCAAGAAGCAAGAAAAATCTCAATTACACAACCTAACCTTACACCTAAAGGAACTAGAAAAAGAACAACAAATGAAGCCTAGAGCCAGCAGAAGAAGGGAAATAATAAACATTACAGTAGAAAGAAATGATATAGAAACAAACAAATAGCCCATAGAAAAAAATCAATGAACCCAGGAGCTGATTTTTGAAATAATGAATAAAATTGATAACCCCCTAGCCAGACTTATCAAAAAGAAAAGAGAAAGGATACAAATAAAATCACGACTGTGAGAGGAGAGATCACAACAGACACCACAGAAATACAAACAGTTATAAAAGAATATTATGAAAAATTATATGCCAACAAATTAGGCAATCTGGAAGAAATGGATAAATTCCTAGAAACATACAAACTACCAAAGCTGAAACAGGAAGAAATGAAAAATTTGATTAGGTCCATAACCAGCAAAGAAATTGAATCTGTAATCAAAAATCTCCCAACAAACAAAAGCCCAGGGCCAGATGGTCTCCCAGGGGATTTCTATCAAACATTTAAAGGAGAGTTAATACGTATTCTTCCTAAACTGTTCAAAAAATAAAAAATGGAAGGAAAACTCCCAAACTCCTTCTATAAGTCCAGCACTACCATGATTTCAAAACAAAAGACCCCACTAAAAAATGAACTACAGGCTAGTATCCCTGATGAACATGGATGCAAAAATTCTCAACAAGATACTAGCAAATCGAATCCAACAGTACATTACAAGAATTATTCCAATGACCCCACAATCAAGTGGGATTTATTCCTGAGCCTCAGGGGTGGTTCCATACTGGCAAATCAATTGACATGATACACCACAATAATAAAAGAAATGATAAGAGCCATGTGATCCCCTCAGTAGATGCGGAAATAGCATTTGACAAAGTACAACACCCATTCGTAATAAAACCCTCAACAAAGTGCAGAGTTAAGATGGTGGAATAGTGGGGCAACCCTGAGCTTGCCATGTCCCTTGAACACAGCTAGATCAACGTCCAAATATTTTGAACAACTAGGAATATGATCTGAAGATTGAGAAAATAATCCACACAGTTGGAAGGAGAGAACATGGCAGATATGAGGTTCAGAGCCATGATTTGGGGGAGAGTTCAGCCAAGCAACAGTGAAGGTGAGGGAACCCTTTTTGAGGAGCAAAGTCAGAGAGAGGGAGAGAGTGGAGGGTAGGGATTGCACAATAAGCTCTGGTGAGGAGATTCCCTGGGTCTCACTGGGAAAGATTGCTCCCCATCCTGAAATATATTTGGACAAGTGCATTTTGCCTCTCCAAGGACAAAAGGCCAGCTAGGAGCCATTGAGTGGTACTCAAGAGCAGGGTCAGAGGTGTGCACAGAGGGCAGAAAACCTCTTATCAGTTTTTGCTGAAAGCCACAATAGGCTTAAACCACTGTGTTCATACCAAGCAGGTGCTTTTCTGGGACAGAACTGACCAGAGAGCAGGGACACAGGCAAACTGCAGGTAACCTGGCCACTGATTTTCACTGTCTGCCACAATAGATTCAAGCATCTGTGTGACTGGTTTTCTGGGATAGACCGGAGTAGGGAACTGACTCATGCACAGACAACCAATAACCTGGTTCCAGCTTTTCACTGAGTGTTATAATAAACTCTAGCCTCTGTGCACAAACTGTGCAACTGGTTTTCTGGGACAGGACAGTGCTGGGCACTACTTGGGGCTCTCCTTTGCTGGAGGGGAGTGGGTTCGCACCTTGCCATGGCTTTTAAAACTTGGAGTTTTTAGGGGCACCTGGGTGGCTCAGTTAAGCATCTGCCTTCAACTCAGGTCATGATCTCAGGGTCCTGGGATCAAGCCCCATGTCTGCCACCTTGCTTGGTATGGAGTCTGCTTCTCCCTCTTGATCTGCCACTCCCTGCTGCTTGTGCTTTCACTCTCTTGTGCTCTCTCTCTCAAATAAATAAATATGATCTTAAAAAAAACCCCAACACCATGGACTTTCAAATCCCAGCCACCCATCAGAGCTTAAATACGGGAAATTTGTGGCTCTGGGTGTGTCAAGAGCCCAAGAATATACAGTTGGGGGCAGGGAACTGACAAATGCCCAGGACATAGGAGATTGTTCGCTTTTCTGTGAGTATCTCCTGAGCAGTGGAGGCCAAGATTTCCCCTCCCCAGGGACAAGAGGAGGTGGTGCCATATTCTTCCTCCTCCACTACCCCTCCTTTTCCCTGCCCACCAGCGCAGTAGAACTTCAAAGAGAAACACTTCCTCCAGTGCAGGATGGATTCCCCTACACTAATTCCCACCCCCTGCACCTGGCAAGAGCATCTGTAAAAAGGCAAGTCAGCTTGTGAGCCAGCCCAGCAGGCCTCTCCTTCAGAAGATCAACAAAGATCCCCCCATGTACCAAGTCTACTGATTAAAGAATGTTCTAAAACATCTGCTTCTGGTGCAAATAGGACCAGGCTTGATTCCTTTTTTCTTCTATTAATTTTAAATTTTTTTATTTTTAAATTTTTTATTTCTTAGCTTTTTAAAAATCTTTTGTTATATATATATATATCTTTTCTCTTTATTTTTTTAGGTATCAAGCTTATAATTTTTTTGTTTATTTGTTGGCTTGTTTGTGTCCTATTATTTTTTTGGATCAGGCTTCTTACCTTTTTTTCTCTTTTCTCCCTTCCTTACTCTTTTTTCCTTCTTTCTTTCTTATTCTTTGGAATCAGGCTTATAATTATTTTTTGTTTGTTTGCATTTTTGTTCCTTTTCCTTTTCTCAGATCAGTTTTATTCTTTTCTTTTTTCTTTTCCAGGTCTATCATAACAAACAAAGCAATGTACACCTAGTTAAATATCCAAACACTCCCCACTACAAGCAAGGAGGAACTCTGTAGAGGACAGACTAGTGGGAAAGAGCAGCCAAAACACAACAGCAGAGTGTAGACAAGATACACCAGAAACACTTCCTGAATTTGTTGTTATTGTTGTTTTTTTCCTTATTCTTTCTTCTTTTGTTTTTGGGAAAAAATGACAAGGTGGAGAAATTCACCCCTGAATAACAGGAGGTAGTACTGATGAGGGAATGGAAGGTAAGCTTAGGACAAAGCAGAAGCTGACACCCTGCACCCCCCCCATATGGGATGTATGCAACATTCCTCAGGCACTCTTGGCTGCCCTAAAGGACAAAAGAATAGTCCTTACTACCTACAGCCCATTGACAAGTCCTTGAAACAGGCATGGTGACATTCCTCTAGGAACTCAGCTGCCTGGATATTAATACTTTGCTAAGGGCAAAAGGCAGTCCTAATCTGAGTCCCTCCCCTCCACCAAGATTCTGTACGTCTACTTTAATGTATAAAAATTCCTTTGGAGGTGCGCTTGGGTGGCTCAGTCATTAAGCATCTGCCTTCGGCTCAGGGCGTGATCCCAGCATTCTGGGATCGAGCCCTGCATCAGGCTCCTCTGCTGAGAGCCTGCTTCTTCCTCTCCCACTCACCCTGCTTGTGTTCCCTCTCTCGGTGGCTGTCTCTCTGTCAAATAAATAAATAAAATCTTAAAAAAAATTCCTTTGGAAACTTCCTTTATTTCTAATCCCCCAAGATACGTATTGGCAATCATCCCCCAAGCCTATGGCCCACTGATATACATCTGAAGGGTCTCATGACTAAGGTTTTATTAGACAATAATAAATGACCTTTTCCCAACAACAGCTAGCCCCCTCAAGGTCCTGGAAACCTTGCTTCCAGAATTCCTTAGAGACTTGCACTATCCCTAACCCCCTCCCAACTTGAGGGTATATAATGGGCCATTCCTCACAACCCTGGTACAGCAGCTCTTTCTGCCCACGGGTCCTGTCCCCATGCTTTAATAAACCACCATTTTGCACCAAAGATGCCTCAAGAATTCTTTCTTGGTAGTCAGCTCTGGACTCAACCCCACTGAACCTCACGTATAGTCCCCAACCTCATCAGTACTACCAGGGATTTAATCAATATGGATACAAGTAAGATGTCTGAACTAGAATTTAAAACAATTATAAACATACTAGCTGGCTTGGAAAAAGCATAGAAGACACCAGAGAATCCCTTACTATAGAGATGAAAGAACTAAAATTTAGTCAGGCAAAATTAAAAATGCTAGTATAGAGATGCAGTTCCAAGTGGAAGACATAGAAATGAGGATGAATGAAGCAGAAGAGAGAATCAATGTTACAGAAGATAGAATGATGGAAAATAAGGAAGCTGAAAAGAAGAGGGAAAGAAAACCAATAGATCATGAAGGTAAACTGAGGGAACTCAGCAATTCCATAAATTGCTGGACTCCAAATTATAGGAGTCCCAGAAGATGACAGGTGGAAGAAAAGTGCAGAAGGTTATTTGAACAAATTATAGCTGAGAACTTGGAAGGAAACAGACATTCAAGTCCAAGGGTCATAGAGTACCCCCCTCAAAACCAAGAAAAATAGATCAACATGTCAACATATTATAGTGAAGCTTGTAAATTATAAAGAGAAAATCATGAAAGCAGCTCGGGTCAGAAGTCCTTAACCTAGAAGGGTAGACACATACGTTAGAAGCAGACCAGTCCACAGAGACCTGGCAGGCAAGAAGGATTGGCATGATATGTTCAGCATGCTAAATGGGAAAAAATATGCAGCCAAGAATACTTCATCCAGCAAGGCTGTCATTCAGAATAGGAGGAAAGAGAAAGAGTTTCTAAGAGAAGAACAAAAAAAAACTAAACAAAAACAACACTAAAGGAATTTGTGAACAATAAACCAGTCCCATGAGAAATATTGAAGGGAATCCTTTGAGTGGACAGAGTCCAAATGTAACAAATACCAGAAAGGAAAAGAGACAATCTAAAGGAACAGCGACTTTACATAGAATGGCACTAAGTTCATATCTTTCAATAATTACTCTGAGTATAAATGGACTAAATGCTCCAATCAAAAGAATATGGTATCAGAATGACAAAAATACAAGACCCATTGATATGCTCCTTACAAGTGACTCATTTTAGAACCAAGACACTTCCAGATTGAAAGTGAGGGGGTGGAGAACCATTCATGATAAAGGACATCAAAAGAAAGCTGGAGAAGCCATCCTTATAATGAACAAAATAAATTTTGAACCAAAGACTGTATAAGATATGAAGGACACTATCTCATAATAAAGGGGTCTATCTATAAGAGTAGCTAATAATAATTATGAGTACTTTCTCTTATAAAATTAATAAAATTATAAACATTTATGCCCCTAGATTGAAAGCACCCAAATACATAAAGCAATTAATAGCAAACTTATAGAAACTCATAGATAATAACACAATAGTAGTAGGGGAAATTAACACCACACTCATGGCAATAGGCAGATCATCCAAGCAGAAGCTCAATAAGGAAACAAAGGCTTTGAATGACACATTGGACCACATGGACATCACAGATATGTTCAGAGCATTTCATCGTAAAGCACCAGAAAACACATTCTTCTCAACTGCACAGGGAACATACTCCAGAAAAGATCACATACTGGGCTACAAATCAAGACGCAACTATTAAAAAGATTGAGATCATACCATGCATATTTTCGTACCACAAAACTATGAAACTTGAGGTCAAAAAATTTGGAAGGACCAAAAATACATGGAGGTTAAAGAATATCGCACTAAAGAATGAATGGGTCAACGAGGAAATTAAAGAATTAAAAAACAAATGGAAGTAAATGAAAATGAAAACATGACAGTTCAAACCTTCAGGGTGCGGCAAAGGAAGTCCTAGGAGGGAAAGATATAGCAATACAGACCTTCCTCAAGAAACAAGAAAAATCTCAAATACACAACCTAACCTTACACCTAAAGTAATTGGACAAAGAAGAGCAAATAAAGCCTAAATGTAGCAAGAGAAGAGAAATAATAAAGATTAGAGTATAAATCAATGATATAGAAATGAAGAAAACTAGAACAGATCAATGAGAGTAGGAGTTGGTTCTTTGAAAGAATTAATAAGACTGATAAACCCCTGGCCAGACTTCTCAAGAGGAAAAGAGAAAGGACCCAAAGAATTAAAATCATCAGGGAAAGAGGAGAGATCACAACCAACAGCAAAGGAATATAAGCAATAATAAAAGAATATTATAAGCAATTATATGCCAACAAATTAGGCAATCTGAAAGAAATGGATAAATTCCTAGAAACATTTAAACTCCCAAAACTGACACAGGAAGAAGTAGAAAACTTGAGCAGACCAATAACCAGCAAAGAAATTGAATCAGTAATCAAATATCTCCCAACAAACAAGGGCCTAGTAGCAGATGGCTTCCCAGGGGAATTCTACCAAACATTTAAAGAAGAATGCCCTTCAACAGATGAATGGATAAAGAAGATGTGGTGCATATCTACAATGGAATATTACTCAGCCATCAGAAAGGATGAATACCCATCAATTGCATCGACACTGATGGAACTGGAGGAGATTATGCTAAGTGAAATAAGTCAAGCAGCAAAAGACAATTATCATAGGGTTTCATTTATATGTGGAACATAAGGAATAGCACAGAGGACATTAGGAGAAGGAAGGGAAAAATGAAGGGCAGGGAAATAAGAGGGGGAGATGAGCCATGAGAAACTATGGACTCCGGGAAACAAACTGAGGGTTTCAGACGGGAGATGGGGTGGGGGTATGGGTTAGCCCAGTGATGGGTATTAAGGAGAGCATGTATTGCATGGAGCACTGGGTGTTATATGCAAACAACAAATCATGGAACACTACATTAAAAACTAATGATGTACCATATGGTGACTAACAAAACATAATAAAATTAAAAAAATAAAATATTTAACCACTGCAGAAATGTTATATTATAAAAAGGAGAATTAATACCTATTCTTCTGAGTCTGTTCCAAAAAGTAGAAATTGAAAGAAAACTTCCAAAATCATTCTATGAGACCAACATTACCTCAATCTCAAAAAGAGGACAAGACCCCACTAAAAAGAATTACAGACCAACATCCCTGATGAACATGGATGCAAAAATTCTCACCAAGATACTAGCTAATAGGATCCAAGAGTACATTACAAGGATTATTCACCATGATCCAGTGAGATTTATTCCTGGGCTGCAGAGGTGGTTCAAGATTCACAAATAAAACTGCCGTAAACCACATTAATAAAAGAAAGGACAAGAAACATAAGATCCTTTCAATAAATGCAGAAAAAACATTTGAAAAAACACAATATCCTTTCTTGAAAAAAACCCTCAGCCATATAGGAATAGATGGAACAAAATATACCTCAATATCATAGAAGCCATATATGAAAAACCAGAGTGAATATCATCCTCAACGGGGAAAAGCTGAGAGCATTTCCCCTAAGTCACGAACACAACAGGGATGTCCACTCTCAACAGATAGTACTGGAAGTCCAAGCTTCAGCAGTCAGACAACAAAAAGAAAGAAAAGGCATCTAAATGGGCAAAAAAGTCAAACTTTCACTTTCACAGATGACACAATACTCTATGTAGGAAACCTGAAAGCCTCGACTAAAAAATGGGTAAAACTGATAAAAGAATTCAGCAAAGCTGCAGGGTGTAAAATCAAAGCACAGAACTCTTCTATTTCTATACATTAACAATTAAGCAGCTGAAAGAGAAATCAAGGAAGAGCTCCCATTTAAAATGGCACCACAAATCATAAGATGCCTAGGAATAAACCTAAGCAAAGGGGTAAAGGAGATGAAGGACTCTGAAAACTATAAAACACTTATGAAAGAAATTGAAGAAGACACAAAGAAATGGAAAAACATTCCATGCTCATGGATTGGAGGAACAAATATTGTTAAAATGTCTATGGAGAGAGGGAAAAGATGGCAGAGGAGTAGGGGACCCCTTTCTCAGCTGGTCCCCTGAGTCGAGTTGGATATGTACCAGGCCATCCTGAAAACCCACAGAATCAGCCTGAGATGCAGGAAGATACATCTGGATCTCTACAAACGAACATCTCCAGTGCTGAAAATTGAGGTACGAAGCGGGGAGCTGTGAATCCATGCACAGGTATCAGAAGATAAATGGCTATGATCCTGCTTCTTCCTCTCCCACTGCCCCTGCTCGTGTTCCCTCTCTCCCTGGCTGTCTCTATCTCTGTTGAATAAATAAATAAAATCTTAAAAAAAAAAGATAAATGGAAGGGGGAGGGAGCCGCTGCACTCGGGCTGCAGGAAGCAGTAGCCACCTGCACTGGGGAGCAGGCCGGACTCGTGGACCAGCAAACGCAAAAAAGCCAACTGAGACCATGAGCCCAGGAATGCGCACGACCAGACTAAAAACCAGAGCCCCGGAGTGCACACTCGAAATAGACTGAAACCGAGAGCTCGGGACTGCTCACTCTACCTGACTGAAAACCAGAAATCCGGAGTGCACGAGACCACACTGAAACAGAGAGCTTGGGAGCGCACGTGGGAACCGGGGGCAGCTGGTGGTGTTAAAAACACAAAGGACAGAAACCTGCAGGCCCTGGATGTGAGAGCTGGGAGAGCAGCTGTGGGGCACACAACTCAAGACGCTAGAGGGTTTTTAGCAGCACCAACAGAAAGAGAGTTAAAGTGGCCAAGAGAGCTCAGTGGAGAGCAGGCTGCGATCTCTCTGAGACAGAGGCTAGGATATGGCCACTGCTGCTCTGACTCTCAGAAGAGTCACAGAAAACCACCAAGGAAAGCCACCAGAGAACAAAAGCCCATAAAGACCAGTTTACATTGTGCCTATCCCCCTGCCCCCTTGCAGGGGACAGGGAGACTCTACCCAAACAGGGTTGCCAGAATATCAGCATGGAAGGCCCCTCCCCCAGAAGGCAGGCTGAAAAATCAAGAAGCCCACATCCCTAAGGTCCCTATAAAACAAGTGCACACTGCCTGGGTCCTGGTCAATTATTTGGGCTATGGGCAACCCTGCAACATCTCCTCATCAGAAGGACGAGAAGGAGAAATCCCCCCCAGCAAAGAAAAGACAATGAGTTTGTGGCATCTGCCACAGAACTGATGGATATGGATATACCCAAATTGTTAGAAATGGAGTTCAGAGTAACAATGGTCAAGATGATGTGTAGGCTTAAAAAGAAATTAACGAAAATATTAATGAGAATAGAGAATCTCTAAGGGTGGAAATGAGAGCGAATCTGGCAGAAATTAAAAATGCTATGAATCAAATGCAGTCAAAACTAGATGCTCTGATGACCAGGGTAAATGAGGCAGAAGAATGAATTAGTGAATTGGAGGATGGGATGGTAGAAGAGAAAGTTAAATAGAAACTTGGATCAAAAAAATCCAATCTCAAGAATGTAGATTACGGGAGATTACTGACTCAATGAAATGTTCCAGTGTCAGAATCACCAGCATCCCCGAGGGGGTGGAGAAAGAGAGAGGTCTAGAAGAGATACTTGAACAAATTTTAGCTGAAAACTTCCCCAATCTAGCAAAGGAAACAAGCATTTGTGTCCAAGAGGCAGACAGGATCCCTCCCAAGGTCAACCATGACAAATTTACGCCATGTCACCTCATAGTGCAATTCACAAATATTAGATCATAGGATACAGTATTGAAAGTGGCCAGGGTGAACAGATATCTCACGTACAGAGGCAAAAACATCAGAATTACGTCAGACCTGCCTACACAGACCTGGAATGAGATGAAGGGTTGGCAGGATATTTTTAAAGATCTATCCGAGAAAAACTTGCAGCCAAGGATCCTTAATCCAGCAAGGCTGTCATTCAGAATTGATGGAGAGATAAGGACCTTCCAGAATTGCCAGATACTGACCAAATTCTTAACCATGAAACCAGCCCTACAGGAGATATTAAGGGGAGTTCTATAAAAGTAAAAAGGCCCCAAGAGTGACACAACACAGAAATTTACAATCTATAGAAACAAAGTCTTTACAGGCAACATGACATCATTAAAACCATATCTCTCAATAATCACTCTCAATGTGAATTTTTATGCTCTCATAAAATGCCACAGGGTTGTAGATTGGATAAAAAGACATGACCCATCCATTTGCTGTCTACAAGAGACTCATCTTGAACATAAAGATACATCCAGACTGAAAATGAAGGGAAGGAAAACCATTTTTCATGCCAATGGACCTCAAAAGAAAGTTGGGTTAGCAATTCTCATATCAAACAGATTAGATTTTAAACTGTAGTTAGAGACACAGAAGGACACTATATTATTCTTCTTTTTATTATTATGTTAGTCACCATACAGTACATCCCTGGATTCCGATGCAAAGTTCGATGCTTCATTAGTTGTGTATAACACACAGTGCACCATGCAACACATGCACTCCTTACTACCCATCACCAGTCTAACCCATTCCCCCACTCCTCTCCCCTCTGAAGTCATCAGTTTGTTTCTCATAGTCCATAGTCTCTCATGTTTCATTCCCCCTTCTGATTACCCCCCCTTTCTTTATCCCTTTCTTTCCCCTACCGATCATCCTAGTTCTTATGTTCCATAGATGAGAGAAATCATATGATAATTGTCTTTCTCTGCTTGACTTATTTCACTTAGCATTATCTCCTCCAGTGCCGTCCATGTTGCAGCAAATGTTGAGAATTCGTTCTTTCTGATAGCTGAGTAATATTCCATTGTATATATGGACCACAGCTTCTTAATCCAGTCATCTGTGGAAGGGCATCAAGGCTCCTTCCATGATTTGGCTATTGTGGACAATGCAGCTATGAACATTGGGGTGCATATGGCCCTTCTCTTTACTACGTCTGTATCTTTGGGGTAAACACCCAGTAGTGCAATGGCTGGGTCATAGGGTAGTTCAATTTTTAACTTTTTAAGGGACCTCCACACTGTTTTCCAGAGTGGCTGTACCAACTTGCATTCCCACCAACAATGTAGGAGGGATCCCCTTTCTCCACATCCTCTCCAACAATTGTTGTTTCTTGCCTTGTCTATCTTTGCCATTCTAACTGGCGTAAGGTGGTATCTCAGTGTGGTTTTGATTTGAATTTCCCTGATGGCTAATGATTTTGAACATTTTTTCATGTGTCTGTTAGCCATTTGTATGTCTTCATTGGAAAAGTGTCTGTTCATATCTTCTGCCCATTTTATGATTTGTTTATTTGTTTCTCGTGTATTGAGTTTGAGAAGTTCTTTGTAGATCTTGGGTATCAGTCCTTTATCTGTAGTGTCCTTTGCAAATATATTCTTCCATTCCATGGGCTGTCTCTTAGATTTTTTGACTGCTTCCTTGGCTGTGCAGAAGCTCTTTATCCTGATAAAGTCCCATAAGTTCATTTTATCTTTTATTTCTCTTGCCTTTGGAGATGTGTCGTGAAAAAGGTTGCTCTGGCCGATGTCATAGAAGTTGTTGCCTATGTTCTCCTCTAGAATTTTGATGGATTCCTGTCTCACATTGAGGTCTTTCATCCATTTGGAGTTTATTTTTGTGTATGGTGTGAGAGAGTGGTCAAGTTTCATTCTTTTGCATGTAGCTGTCCAATTTTCCCAGCACCATTTTATTGAAGAGACTGTCTTTTTTCCACTGGATGTTTTTCCTGCTTTATCAAAGATTAGTTGCCCAAAGAGCTGAGGGGTCCATTTCTGGGTTCTCTATTCTGTTCCATTGGTCGATGTGTCTGTTTTTGTGCCAGTACCATGCTGTCTTTGTGATCACAGCTTTGTAGTACAGCTCGAAATCCGGCATTGTGATGCCCCCAGCTTTGTTTTTCCTTTTCAACAGTTCCTTGGAGATTCGGGGCCTTTTCTGGTTCCATACAAATGTCAGGACTATTTGTTCCAGTTCTTTGAAAAATGTCCTCTGTATTTTGATCGGGATAGTGTAGATTGCTCTGGGTAGCATGGATATTTTAACTATGTTAATTCTTCCAATCCATGAGCTTGGAATATTTTTACATCTTTTTATGTCTTCCTCAATATCTTTCAAAAGTGATCTATAGTTTCTAGCATATAGGTCCTTTACGTCTCTGGTTAAGTTAATTCCAAGGTAACGCATGGTTTTTGGTGTTATTGTAAATGGGATGGATTCCCTAATTTCTCTTTCTTCAGTCTCGTTATTCGTGTATAGAAATGCAACTGATTTCTGGGCATTGATTTTGTATCCTGCCACCTTACTGAATTGTTCTATAACTTCTAATAGTTTGGGAGTGGATTCCTNTGGGAGTGGATTCCTTTGGGTTTTCCATATAGAGTATCATGTCATCTGCAAAGAGAGACATTTTGACTTCTTCTTTGCCGATTTGGATACCTTTGATCCCTTTTTGTCTTCTGATTGCTGTTGCAAGGAGTTCTAGTGCTATTTTGAATAATAGTGGCGAGAGTGGGCATCCTTGTCGTGTTCCTGATCTTAAGGGAAAGGCTTCCAGCTTTTCCCCATTGAGAAAAATGCTCCCAGTAGGCTTTTCATAGATGGCTTTTATGAGATTGAGAAATGTACCCTTTATTCCTACACTCTGAAGGGTT
>NC_048238.1:56359543-56370206 GCF_002007445.2 Ailuropoda melanoleuca | reverse complement strand
GGGGATGTACTGTATGGTGATTAACATAATATAATAAAATAAAATTAATTATAAAATCAAAAAAAAAAAAAGAAGAAAAGAGTCAAGAACCATATGATCTTCTCAATTGATGCAGAAAAAGCATTTGACAAATTACAGCATCCTTTTCCTGCTTAAAACACTTCAGAGTGTAGAGATAGAGCGTACATTCCTCAATTTCATAAAAACCACCTTTTAAAAGCCTACAGTAAGTATCATTCTCAATGGGGAAAAGGTAGAAGCCTTTCCCTAAAGAACAGGAACATGACAATAATGCCCACTCTCGCCATTATTATTTAACATAGTACTAGAAGTCCTTGCAACAGCAATCAGACAACAAAAAGGGATAAAAGTTATCCAAATTGGCAAGGAAGANCAAGGAAGAGGTCAAACTCTCTCTCTTCGCAGATGACATAATACTCTATCTGGAAAACCCGACTCCACCCCAAACTACTAGAAGTTATAGAGCATATCAGTAATGTGCCGGGATACAAAACCAATGCTTAGAAATCAGTCACATTTCTATACATGAACAATGAGACTGAAGAAAGGGAAATTAGGGAATCCATTCCATTTACAATAGCACCAAAAATCATATGTCATCTTGGAATTAACTTAACCAGAGAAGTAAAGGATCTATATTTTAGAAACAACAAATCACTTTTGAAAGACTTTGAGGAAGAGAGAAAAAGATGGAAAAATATTCCATGCTCATGGATTGGAAGAATTAACATAGCTAAAATGTCTAATGTACCTAGAGCAATCTTCACTTTCAATGTCATCCGGATCAAAATAACAATGACATTTTTCAAGGAACTGGAACAAACCGATCTTAAATTTGCATGGAACCAGAAAAGGCCCAAATAGCTACTGAATTGTTGAAAAGGAAAAACAATGATGGGGTCATCACATTGCCAGATTTCAAGCTATACTACAAAGCTGTGATCAGAAAGACAGCATGATACTGGCACAAAAACAGACACAAAGACCAATGGAACAGAATAGAGAACCCAGAAATGGACCTTCGGTTCTTTGGGCAATTAATCTTTGACAAAGCCGGAAAGAACTTCCAGTGGAACTTCAATAAATGGTGCTGGGAAAATTGGACAGCTACATGCAAAAGAATGAAACTTGACCACTCTCTCACACCATACACAAAGATAAACTCCAAATGGATGAAAGACCTCGATGTGAGACAGGAATCCATCAAAACCCTAGAGAAGAACATAGGCTGCAACCTCTTTGTCATTGGCCAGAGCAACTTTTTTCTTGACACATCTCCAAAGGCAAGAGAAACAAAAGAAAAAATGAACTTGTGGGACTTCATCAAGATAAAAATCTTCTGCACAGCCAAGGAAACAGTCAAAAAAACTAAGAGGCAGCCCATGGAATGGGAGAAGATATTTGAAAATGACATTACAGATAAAAGAGTGGTATCCAAGATCTGCAAAGAACTTGTCAAACTCAATACACAAGAAACAAATAATCAAATCATAAAATGGCAGAAAATATGAACAGACACTTTTCCAATGGAGATACATACGGCTAACAGACACATGAAAAAAATGTTCAAAATCACTAGCCATCAGGGAAATTCAAATCAAAACCACATTGAGATACCACCTTATGCCAGTTAGAATGGTAAAAATGGACAAGGCAGGAAACAGCAAATTTTGGAGAGGATGTGAAGAAAGGGGCTCTCTCTTACATTGTTGGTGGGAATGCAAGTTGGTACAGCCACTTTGGAAAACAGTGTGGATGTCCCTCAAAAAGTGAGAAATAGAGGTACCCTATGATCCAGCAATTACACTACTGGGTATTTCGCCCAAAGATACAGATGTATTGAAGAGTAGGGCTATATGCACCCCAATGTTCATAGCAGCATTGTCCACAATAGCTAAATCATGGAAGGAGCCGAGATGCCTTTCAACAGATGACTGGATTAAGAAGATGTGGTCCATATATACAATGGAATATTACTCAGCCATAAAAAAGACCCATTTCTCAACATTTGCTGCAACATGGACGGGACTGGAGCAGATAATGCTAAACGATATCAGTCAAGCAGAGAAAGACAATTGTCATATAATTTCACTCATTAATGAACATAGGAAGTAGAAGATCGGTAGGAATAGAAAGGGAAGAAAAAAGGGGGTGTAAACAGAAGGGGTAATGGACCATGAGAGACTGTGGACTCTGGGAATCCAACTGAGGGCTTCAGAGGGAGGGAGTTTGGGAGCATGGGATAGGCTGGTTGGGTATTAAGGAGGGCATGTATTGCATGGTGCACTGGGTGTTATATGCAAGTAATGAATCATGGAACTTTACATCAAGAACTAGGGCTGTACTGTATGGTGACTAACATAATATAGTACAAATATTATTTAAAAAAATAAAAAATAAAACTTAAAAAAATGTCTATGATACCCAAAGCAATCTATACATTCAATGCAATACCTATCATAATAACACCAGCATTTTCAAGTGAGGTGGAACGAATAATACTAAAATTCGTATGCAACCAGAAAAGACCCTGAATAGCCGAAGGAATGTTGAAAGAGAAAACCAAAGGCAGTGGCATCACAAATCTTGACTTCAAGTTGTATTACAAAACTGTAATCATCAAGAGAGTATGGTACTGGCAGTAAAACAGACACATAGGTCAATGGAACTTAATAGAAAACCCAGAAATGTACCCTCAACTCTATGGTCAATGAATCTTCAGCAGAGCAAGAACAAATATGCAATGGAAAAAAGACAGTCTCTTCCAAAAAATGGTATTTGGAAAATTGGACAGCCACATGCAGAAGAATGAACCTGGATCACATTATTACACTGTACAGAAACAAAAGCAAAAATTACCTATTGGGTCTTCATCAGGATAAAAGGCTTTTGCACAGCAAAGGATAGAGTCAACAAAACTAAAAGGCGACCTACAGAATGAGAGAAGATATTTGCAAATGTCTGAACAGATAAAGGGCTAGTATCCAAAATCTATAAAGAACTTATCAAACTCAACACCCGCAAAACCAAAATTCTGGTCAAGAAATGGGCAGAAGACAGGAACATACATTTCTACAAAGAAGACATCCAAATGGCTAACAGACACATGAAAAAATGTTCAACATTACTTGGCACCAGGGAAATACAAATCAAAACTACAATGAGATACCACTTCACATCAGTCAGAATGGCTAACAACAACTCAGGAAACAACAGATGTTGGCAAAGATGCAGAGGAAGGGGAATGCTCTTATACAGTTGGTGAGAATGCAAACTGGTGCTGCTACTCTGGAAAAGAGTATGGGCTTTCTCAAAAAGTTAAAAATAGAATTACCCTATGACCCAGCAATTGCACTACTAGGTATTTATCCCAAGGATACAAACATAGTGATTCAAAGGGGCACATGCACGTCAATGTTTATAGCAGTGATGTCCACAATAACCAAAGTATGGAAAGAGCCCAATGTCCATTGACAGATGAATGGATAAAAAAGATGTGGTTCATATATACAATGGAATATTGCTCAGCCTTCAAAAAGAATGAAAACTTGCCATTTGCAAGGATGCAACGAGTTGGATAGAAGTAGAAGGTATTAAGCTAAGTGAAATAAGTCAGTCAGAAAAAGTCAAATACCATATGCTTTCAGTCATATGTGGAATTTAAGAAACAAAACAGATGAACATAGGGGAAGGGAAAGAAAAATAAAATAAGATAAATACAAAGAGGGAGACAAACTCTAAGAGACTCTTAACTATAGGAAACAAATTGAGGGTGTCTAGAAGGGAAGTGGGTGGGGTGATGGGGTAACTGTGTGATGTTCATTAAGGAGGGTGCTTATTGTAATGAGCACTGGGTTTTATATGCTACTGATGAATCACTGAATTCTACCCTTGAAACTAATAATACCCTATAGGTTAACTAAACTGAATTTAAGTAAAAAATTGAAAGAAACCCTCAAGAAAGTAGGGATAGAGGGAACATACCTCAACATCATAAGAGCCATATACCAAAGACCTACAGCTAATACCATCCTCAATTGGGAAAAACCGAGAGCTTTTCCTCTATGGTTGGGAAAATGACAGGGATGTCCACATTCACCACTTTTATTTAACCTAGTACTGTAAGTCCTAGGTTCAGCAATCAGACCACAACCAAAAGAAATAAAAGGCATCCAAATTAACAAGGAAGTCAAATTCGCTCTTCACAGACAACATGATATTCTACATAGAAAACACAAAAGACTCCTTCAAAAAATTACTACAACTGATACATGAATTCAGTAAAGTCACCAGATAGAAAATTGATGTACAGAAATCTGTTGCACGCCTATACACCAATAATGAAGCAGCAGAAAGAAATCAAGGAATTGATCCTATTTACAATTGCACCAATACCCATAAGATACCTTGGAATAAACCTCATTAAGAGGTAAAAGATCTGTACTCTGAAAACTGTAGAACAGTTATGAAAGTAATTGAAGATGGCAGGAAAAGATGGGAAAAGATTCCATGCTCATGAATTAGAAGACCAATTGTTGTTAAAATGTCTATACTGCCCAGAGCTACTTACACATTTAATTCAATCCTTATCAAAATATCACTAGCAATTTTCACAGAGCTAGAAGAAACAATCCTAAAATTTGTGTTGAACAATGAAAGATCCCAAATAGCCAAAGCAGTCTTCAAAAACAAAAATAAAGCTGAAGGCATCACAATGCTGGACCTCAAGCTATATTTCAATTCTGTAGTAATCAAGATGGTATAGTACTGGAACAAAAATAGACACATAGATCAATGGAGCTGAAGTGAAAATTCAGAAATGGACTCACAGTTATATGGTGAACTAATCTTTGATAAAGCAGTAAAGAATATCCAATGGAAAAAAAGATAAATGGTTTTGGGAAAACTGGACAGCAATATGTAAAAAAAATGAAACTGGACTTCTTTCTTCCACCATATACAAAAATAAATTCAAAATGGTTGAAATCCCTGAATGTGAGACAGGAAACTATCAAAATCCTTGAGGAGAATACAGGGAACAACCTCTTTGATATTGGCCATAGCAACTTCTTGCAAGACACGTCTCCTGAGGCAAGGGAAACAAAAGCAAAATGAACTATTGGGACTTCATCAAGATTTAAAAAAACGAAAACAAACAAACAAACAAACAAAAAAACACTTCTATACAGTGAACAATCAACAAATCTAAAAGGCAACCTTCAGAATGGGAACAGACATTTGCAAATGACATATCTGATAAAGAGTTAGTATCCAAAATCTATAAAGAACTTCTCAAACTCAACACCCTAAAAACAAATAATCCAGTTAAAAAATCGGCAGAAGAAATGGATAAGTATTTTTCCAAAAATGACATCCAGATGGCTAACAGACACATGAAAAGATGCTCAACATCACTCATCATCAGGGAAATGAAAATCAAAACTACAATGAGATTACCTCACATCTGTCAACATGGCTAAAATGAACAACACAGGAAAAAACAGATGTTAGCAAGGAGAAAGGGGAACCCTCTTACACTCTTGGTGGGAATTCAAACTGGTGCAGCCAACTCTGGAAAACAGTGTGGACGTTCCTCAAAAAGTTAAAAATAGAGCTTCCCTATGACTCAGCAATTGTACTACTTGGTATTTATCCAAAGGATACAAAAATGCTGATTCAGAGAGACACATGCACCTTGATGGTTATAGCAGCATTATATACAATAGCCAAATTATAGAAACAGTCCCAATGTCCATCTACTGATGACTGGATAAAGAAGACATGGAATATACAATGGAATATTACTCAGCCTCAAAAAGAATGGAATCTTGACATTTGCAATGATGTGGATGGAGTTAGAGTGCATTTTGCTAAGTGAAGTAAAGACAAATACTATATGATTTCACTTATATGTCAAATTTAAGAAAACATGAACATAGGGGGTAAAGAAAGGACAGAGGCAAACTGTAAAACAGACTCTTGACTATAGAGAATAAACTGAGTTTTGCTGGTGGGGAAGTAGGTATGGGGATGGGTTAAATGGGTGATGGGTATTAAGGAAGGCACTTTTGATGAGCAGTGGGTGTTATATGTAATTGATAGATCACTAAATGCTACTCCTGAAACTAATATCACAGTATATATTACTTAACTGGAATTTAAGTAAGGGATTGAAACAAATGAAAAAAGTTTTAAAAGAAGAAAAAAATAGGTTTGACTGGAAAGAGGAAATTTCGGGGATGATGGTAAGTTTCTATATCTTGGTAGGGATTTCAATTACACAGGTATATGCATTTGCTAGAATTCTCAAAATTTTTTTTAACATTTGTTTTTAAATGTATGTACAGCTTACTTCATGGTAACTGTAAACATATTGAATTTTAGATAATGACACGCATGCTGAAGTGTATAGTGGTGAAGTTTACTGATGTCTGCTACTTTGAAACACAATGAACAATAAGAGAGATTATTGGATAGATTGAACGATGGATAGATTTATGTTAAAATAAGTAAAATGTAAATTGTGGAGTCTAGGTGGTAGGTGTATGTATGCTCACTGTAAAAATCTCTTCATTTTTCTATATACAAGATCAACTTCATGTGTGTGTGTGACCTGTGTGGTCACACAAGGTTCCATGTGGTCACACAAGGGTCCTGAAGTTGATTTAATGCTCTATTGTCACTTTTTTGAAGTTTTTAATAATTTCAACTTCGAATTTGTGTTTGTGAGTGAAGTCCAGTGGGACAATGGAGCATGCACTGTTCCTTGCCACCTCATTTGCTTATTGTGTTTGTGATGCTCCATAACTCAGAATTCTCATGGACCCACAATATGTGTGAGTTTAGCAAGATTCAAATTGTGTACAAGGTAAACAAGTTACATGTCTGACTGAATTAGTTGGGGACACTTACAACCCCAGGAATCTACACCTTCCATTCAAACCAGAGCTTGCTTTGAAAGTAAAAGGAAGGCAATGGCAGTCTAAGAAACATGAATGACAGAGGAATCCTATTATGTTCTTTTTCATTCTCATAGCTTCCCTCTATTGGTACATATAATGACATTGAAGTAAAGAGAAAGATAGGGTAACTCATAGTTCCCTTTCATTTTACTCCTTTCTTACTCATCAGCAAAACAAAGGTGGAGAATGTTGGTAAAATGTGTGGATATCAAAAAATGAAATCAAAAGGAATTGAATTAGTTTTGTGTAGCATTCCACTGTTCTGGTAAGAACAAAACACATATACATGTGAGAGCCATGAAATATGAATTGTGTGATTTTAGTGATTCTGCATATGAATTAAATGCTCTTATATTTGCATTTAAAACTCATATTGCATGATATAAAAATAAATAGTAAAATTCATGCCTATAAATTAATTTTTTATTATTCTTAACAACATAAAATAACAAATAGAAAACACTATGACATTTGAGAGAGAGAGTGCTAGTGAGTGAGAGCATACACACAGGAGCAGAAAAATGAAAAATGGATTATATTTTAGTAACTATGGCAGAAATTTCCTTGTTCTTTATTTTTTTAAGATTAATTTGTTCGAGAGAGAGAGAGAGAGGAGGGAGAGGTAGAGGTAGAGGGAGAGAATCCTCAATCAGACTCCCCACTGAGCTTGGAGACTAATGCAGGGCTCGATCTCATGACCCTGAGATCATGACCTGAGCCAAAATCAAAAGTTGGATGCTTAACCGACTGAGCCGTCCAGCCCCCCCCCCCCATTTTTTAAATGGTGAGCCGAACATTTTCATTTATCACTAGCCTTACCAATTATGTTGCTCACTCTGGTTGTATTTTTAAAGTTTCTCATAATAAAATGTGGAAAGAAAATCTTCCTGTTCTTTAAAATCTGAACTCAAAACTCCTTAGAAGCTTTGTTTTGCCATACCAAACATTAGTAATTTTTGAAATCTTTTAATTCCTACTGTAAAGAACAGCTCTGCTATTACCTGGCTACCTGGCCAAGAGAAGAATACTCTTTCCCTCTCAGGTTTTGTATCTTTACTTATACAATGAAGAGGTTTAACGAGATGGTATTTTCTTCCTTTTTTTAATAATAATTTTTTATTATGTTATGTTAGTCACCATACAGTACATCCCAAGTTTTTGATGTAAAGTTCCATGAATTCATAACTTGCGTATAACACCATGCAATATGTGCCCTCCTTAATACCCATCACCAGCCTACCCAATTCCCCACCCCATTCCCTCTGAAGCCCTCAGTTTGTTTCCCAGAGTCCATAGCCTCTCATGGTTCATTTCCCCTTCTGTTTACCCCCCTTCCTCTTCCCTTTCTTCTCCTACTGATCTTCCTACTTCTTATGTTCATTAATGAGTGAAACCATATGATAATGGTCTTTCCCTGCTTGACTCATTTCACTTAGCATTATCTCTTCCAGTCCCGTCCGTGTTGCAGCAAATCTTGAGAAATCGTTCTTTTTGATGGCTGATTAATATTCCATTGCATATATGGAGCACATCTTCTTAATCTAGTCATCTGTTGAAGGGCATCTTGGCTCCTTCCATGATTTAGCTATTGTGGACAATGCTGCTATGAACACTGGGGTGCATATGGCCCTTCTCTTCACTATATCTGTATCTTAGGGGTAAATACCCAGGATTGCAATTGCTGCATCATAGGGTGGCTCTATTTTGAACTTTTGAAGGGACCTCCACACTGTTTTCCAAGGTGGCTGTACCAAATTGCATTCCTGTCAACAATGTAAGAGGGATCACCTTTCTCCACATCCTTTCCAACATTTGTTGTTTCCTGCCTTGTCCATTTTTGCCATTCTAACTGGCATAAGGTGGTATTTCAAAGTGGTTTTGATTTGAATTTCCCGGATGGCTAATGATTTTGAACATATTTTGTGTGTCTGTAAGCCATTTGTATGTCTTCATTGAAAAAGTGTTTGTTCATATATTCTGCTCATTTTTTGATTTGATTATTTGTTTCTTGGGTATTGAGTTTGAGAAGTTCTTTGTAGATCTTAGATACCAGTCTTTCATCTGTAGTGTCATTTGCAAATATTTTCTCCCATTCCATGGGCTGCCTCTTAGTTTTTTTGACTGTTTCCTTGGCTGTGCAGAATATTTTTATCTTGATGAAGTCCCACAAGTTCATTTTTCTTTTGTTTCTCTTGCCTTTGGAGATGTCTCATGAAAAAAGTTGCTGTGGCTGATGTCAAAGAGATTATAGCCTATGTTCTTCTCTAGGATTTTGATGGATTCCTGTCTCACATCAAGGTCTTTCATCCATTTGGAGTTTATCTTTGTGTATGGTGTGAGAGTGGTCAAGTTTCATTCTTTTGCATGTAGCTGTCCAATTTTCCCAGCACCATTTATTGAAGAGACTGTCTTTTTTTCCACCAGATGTTTTTTCCTGTTTTATCAAAGATTAGCTGCCCAAAGAGCCAAGGGTCCATTTCTGGGTTCTCTACTCTGCTCCGTTGGTCTTTGTGTCTGTTTTTGTGCCAGTATCATGCTGTCTTTCTGATCAAAGCTTTGTAGTATAGCAAGAAATCCAGCAATGTGATGCCCCCAGGTTTGTTTTTCCTTTTTAATGATTCCTTGGCCACTCGGGGCCTTTTCTGGTTCCACACAAATTTAAGGGTTGTTTGCTCCAGTTCTTTGAAAAATGGCATTGGTATATTGATCGGGATGGCATTGAAAGTGTAGAAAGCTCTGGGTAGCATAGACATTTTAACTATGTTTATTCCTCCAATCCATGAGCATGGAAAATTTTTCCATCTTTTTGTGTCTTCCTCAATGTCTTTCAAGAGTGATTTGTAGTTTCTAGAATATAGATCCTTTACGTCTCTGGTTAAGTTAATTCTGAGATAACGTGTGATTTTTGGTGCTATTGTATATGGGATGGATTCCCTAATTTCTCTTTCTTCAGTCTCATTATTCGTGTCTAGAAATGCAACCGATTTCTGAGCATTGATTTTGTATCCCGCCACATTACTGAATTGCTCTATAACTTCTAATAATTTGGGCGTGGATTCTTTTGGGTTTTCCATATAGAGTATCATGTCATCTGTGAAGAGAGACATTTTGACTTCTTCTTTGCCGATTTGGATACCTTTTATCCCTTTTTGTTGTCTGATTGCTGTTGCAAGGACTTCCAGTGCTGTGTTGAATAATAGTGGCGAGAGTGGGCATCCCTGTCATGCTCCTGATCTTAAGGGAAAGGCTTTCAGCTTTTCCCAATTGAGAATAGTATTTGCTGTAGGCCTTTCATAGATGGTTTTTATGAGATTGAGGAATGTACCCTCTATCCCTACACTCTGAAGGGTTTTAATCAGGAAAGGATGCTGTATTTTGTCAGATGCTTTTTCTGCATCAATTGAGAGAATCATATGGTTCTTGACTCTTTTCTTGTTGATATGATCTATCACACTGATCGATTTGTGAATGTTGAACCACCCTTGCATCCCAGGGGTGAATCCTTCTTGGTCATGATTGTTAATCCTTTTAATGTACTGTTGGATCCTATTAGCTAGGATCTTGTTGAGAATTTTGGCGTCCATATTCATCAGGGATATCAGTCTGTAATTCTCCTTTTTGGTGGGGTCTTTGCCTGGTTTGGGGATCAAGGTAATACTGGCCTCATACAATGAGTTTGG
>NC_048238.1:56299598-56358520 GCF_002007445.2 Ailuropoda melanoleuca | reverse complement strand
TTTCTGATAGCTGAGTAATATTCCATTGTATATATGGACCACAGCTTCTTAATCCAGTCATCTGTTGAAGGGCATCTCGGCTCCTTCCATGATTTGGCTATTGTGGACAATGCAGCTATGAACATTGGGGTGCATATGGCCCTTCTCTTTACTACGTCTGTATCTTTGGGGTAAACACCCAGTAGTGCAATGGCTGGGTCATAGGGTAGCTCAATTTTTAACTTTTTAAGGGACCTCCACACTGTTTTCCAAAGTGGCTTTACCAACTTGCATTCCCACCAACAATGTAGGAGGGATCCCCTTTCTCCACATCCTCTCCAGCAATTGTTGTTTCTTGCCTTGTCTATTTTTGCCATTCTAACTGGTGGAAGGTGGTATATTAGTGGGTTTTGTTTTGAGTTTCCCTGATGGCTAATGATTTTGAACATTTTTTATGTGTCTGTTAGCCATTTGTATGTCTTCATTGGAACAGTGTCTGTTCATATCTTCTGCCCAATTTATGATTTGTTTATTTGTTTCTTGTGTATTGAGTTTGAGAAGTTCTTTGTAGACCTTGAATACCACTCTTTTATCTGTAGCATCATTTGCAAATATATTCTCCCATTCCTTGGGCTGCCTCTTAGTTTTTATGACTGTTTCCTTTGTTGTGCAGAATATTTTTATCTTGATGAAGTCCCACGAGTTCATTTTATCTTTTGTTTCTCTTGCCTTTGGAGATGTGTCATGAAAAAGTTTCCTTTGGCTGATGTCATAGAGATTGCTGCCTATGTTCTCCTCTAGGATTTTGATGGATTCTTGTCTCACATCGAGGTCTTTCATCCATTTGGAGTTTATCTTTGTGTGTGGTGTGAGAGAGTGGTCAAATTTCTTTCTTTTGCATGTAGCTGTCCAATTTTCCCAGCACCATTTATTGAAGAGACTGTCTTTTTTCCACCGGATGTTTTTTCCTGCTCTATCAAAGAAGTTTATTTGCCCAAAGAACCGAGGGTCCCTTTCTGGGTTCTCTATTCTGTTCCATTGGTCTATGTGTCTGTTTTTGTGCCAGTACCATTCTGCTTTTGTGATCACAGCTTTGTAGTACAGCTTGAAATCCGGCATTGTGATGCCCCCAGCATTGTTTTTCCTTTTCAACAGTTCCTTGGCGATTCAGGGCCTTTTCTGGTTCCATACAAATTTAAGGACTATTTGTTCCAGGTCTTTGAAAAATGTCATTGGTATTTGGTCAGGATAGCATTGAAAGTGTAGATTGTTCTGCATAGCATGGACATTGTAACTATGTTAATTCTTCTGATCCATGAGCTTGGAATATTATTCCATCTTTTTGTGTCTCCCTCAATGTCTTTCAAGAGTGATTTATAGTTTCTAGAATATAGATCCTTTACGTCTCTGGTTAAGTTAATTCCAAGGTAACGTATGGTATTTGGGGCTATTGTAAATGGGATGGTTTCCCTAATTTCTCTTTCTTCAGTCTCATTATTCATGTAGAGAAATGCAACTGATTTCTGAGCATTGATTTTGTATTCCGCCACATTACTGAACTGCTATATAACTTCTAATAGTTTGGGTGTGGGTTCTTTTGGGTTTTCCTAATAGAGTATCATGTCATCTGGGAAGAGAGACATTTTGACTTCTTCTTTGCCGTTTTGGATACTTTTATCCCTTTTTGTTGTCTGATTGCTGTTGCAAGGACTTCTAGTGCTATGTTGAATAATAGTGGCGAGAGTGGGCATCCTTGCCGTGTTCCTGATCTTAAGGAAAAGGCTTCCAGCTTTTCCCCATTGAGAATGATATTTGCTGTAGGCTTTTCATAGATGGTTTTTATGAGATTGAGGAATGTACCCTCTATGCCTACACTCTGAAGGGTTTTAGTTAGGAAAGGATGCTGTATTTTGTCAAATGCTTTTTCTGCATCAATTGAGAGAATCATATGGTTCTTGACTCTTTTCTTGTTGATATGATCTATCACACTGATTGATTTGGGAATGTTGAACCACCCTTGCATCCCATGGGTGAATCCTCCTTGGTCATGATGGATAATCCTTTTGATGTACAGTTGGATCCTATTATCTAGGATCTTGTTGAGGATTTTGGCGTCCATATTCAATAGGGAAATTGGTCTGTAATTCTCCTTTTGATGGGATCTTTGCCTGGTTTGGGGATCAAGGTAATATTGACCTCACAGAATGAGTTTGGTTGCTTTCCTTCTGTTTCTATTTTTTGAAATAGCTTTAGGAGAATAGGTATTATTTCTTCTTTGAATTTTTGGTAAAATGCCCCGGGAAAACTGTCCAGGTCTGGGGCTTTGTTTTTAGGAAGGTTGTTTATCACTGTTTCAATCTCTTCATAATTAATTGGCCTTTTAAAAAAATCATTTTCTCCCTGTTTCAGTATTGGTAGTTTATAGGTTTCCAGGTCAGCCTCCCTCTCTTCCAGATTGCTTAATTTAATGGCATAAAGCTGTTGAGAAAAGTTTCTAATAATCCTTCTTATTTCATTGGTGTTTTTTGTGACCTCTCCCTTTTCTTTCATAATTTTATTAATTTGGGTGCTTTCTCTATTCTTTTGAATAAGTCTTGCCAGTGGCTAATCTATTTTAATTATTCTTTCAAGGAAACAGCTTCTAGTTCTGTTGATCTGCTCTACTGTGCTCTTAGTTTCTAATTCATTGATTTCTGCTCTAATCTTGGTCAACTGCTTCCTCGTGTGTGGATTAGGCCTGTCCCTCTGTTGCTGTTCCAGCTTCTTGAGATGAGAATATAAAAACTGCATTTTGGATTTTTCTATTCTTTTGAGTGAGGCTTGGATGGCTATGTGTTTTCCCCTTTAGGACTGCCTTTGCCATATCCCATAGGTTTTGGACTGATGTGTTTTCATTCTTGTTGGTCTCCATAAATTGTTTAAATTGATTTTTGATTTCCTGGTTTATCGAATCATTCTTGAGCAGGATGGTTCTTAGTCTCCAAGTGTTTGAGTTTCTTCCAAATTTTTCCTTGTGGTTGAGTTCCCATTTCAACGTGTTTTGGTCTGAGAATATGCAGGGAATAATTTCAGTCTTTTGGTATCGTTTGAGACCGGTTTTGTAACCCAGAACATGGTCTATTGTTGAAAATGTTCCATGGGCATTAGAATAGAATGAGTATTCTTTGGTTCTGGGGTGTAGTGTTCTATATATATCTGTGAGGTCCACCTCGTCGTGTATGGCATTCAAAGCTCTGGTTTCTTTGTTGGTTCTGCTCCAGTGCTCTGTCTATTGCTGATAGTGGAGTGTTGAGGTCTCCTACTATTAATGTATTTTTATCTATATGTCTCTTTATTGTGGTTAAGAGTTGGCTTGTGTATCTTGCTGCTCCTCTGTTGGGGCATATGTATTTATAATTGTCATATCCACTTGTTGGATACATCCTTTAAGAATAATATAGTGCCCTTCTGTGTCTCTAACTATAGTCTTTAGTTTAAAATCCAATCTGTCTGTTACGAGAATTGCCACCACAGCTTTCTTTTGAGGTCCATTGGCATGAAAGGGTATTCCATCCCTTTACTTTCAGTCTGAATGTACCTTTAGGTTCAAAATGAGTCTCTTGTAGACAGCAAATGGACGGGTCATGTCTTTTTATCCAATCTGCAACCCTATGGCGTTTTATGGGAGCATTTAGGCAATTTACATTGAGATCGATTATTGAAAGATATGCTTTTAATGATGCCATGTTTCCAGTAAAGTCTTTGTTTCTATAGATTCTGACTTTCTGTTCTGTATCACTTATTTTTGTTTTTTTGTAGGGAGTTCTTTGTGACTCTATACTTGAATGCCTGTTTCCTCCCTGAGATTAGGGAAGTTCTCAGCTATAGGTTCAAGTAAACCTTCTGCCCCTTTCTCCTGCTCTTCATCTTCTCAGAGTCCTATAATATGAATATTGTTTTGCTTTTTGGAATCACTGAGTTCTTCAAGTCTACCTTCATGATCTAATAGTTTCTTTTCCCTCTTCTTTTCACCTTCATTAGTTCCCATCATTTTATCTTCTATATCACTGATTCTCTCTTCTGCTTCATTCATTGTCATTTTTATGGCCTCCACTTGGTACTGCATTGCGGTAATAACATTTTTAATTTCGGCCTGACTAGATTTTAGAATCCCCTGCAGTAGGGGATTTTCTAGTGTCTTCTTTGCTTTTTTCAATCCCAGTTAGTACTTTTATAATTGTTGTTGTAATTCTAGTTCAGACATCTTTCTTATATCCATGTTGATTAAATCCCTGGCTGTGAGTACTACCTCTTGTTCTTTCTTTTGGGGTAAATTTCTCCATTTTGTCATTTTGTCCTGGATTAAATGAAGATCAAAAAAGAAGAAAACAACAATAACTACAACAGCCCCCCCCCAATACCTAGATCCTGTGTGTGCTTTGTTCTGCTTGTTAAAGAAACTAGATCCCATAATAGAAAGAAAGAAAAAATATATATGTATAAAAATAAAATAAAATAAAAAGAAAGAAAGAAAAAATTGAAAAAATGTAAAATATATATAAATAAAAATTTTAAAATGAAAAAATAAGAAAATAACTAAAAAATGACTAAAGAATAAAAATAGAAAGAATGCTATATACTGTTTTCCCCTAGAGCTGAAGCTTTGCATGCCCTCTATGATCAATAATCTTGGTGTGAGCAAGTTGTTTGTGCTGGTCTTCTGGGGATTGACCTACTGCACTGATTCTCACGTGGGCTTGCCCTATTGGGAATGTGCCTCCAGTGTGTAGGGAGGCAGGCCTTGGTGTAAGGGGTTCCAGACTCCACTAGGTGGCGCTCCTTTATTCCCTGAAGGCTTTCAGTATTGATGGGCAGGATAAATATGGCTAGCCCTGGAACTGAATATTCTTACCCCCAACTCTTCAATGAGTCCTCACAGAAGAGTAATCAATCGCTCTTGTCTCCCAGGTTTCTGTCGAAAGTCTGTGTTCACCCTGCCTGTGTCCTAGCATTTTTATCTCAGGTCCATAACTGAATTTCAAAACTCCAAATTTTAGGGGCTCCCATGCCACAGACCCACACTGTTTTCCCTAGGGAAGGTCTCACCATGCTTCTGCCTTTTGCTGCACCTGTTCCAGGAAAGCAGTGGCATGACTGATCAGCAGTTCAGAGTATATGACAAAACAGAGCAGAAAGGTGGCACTTAGACTCACTGTTCTCAGCCGGCTTCCTCGCTCCTATGCCTAGGAACCATGTCATACTTAGTCACCACCCATTCTTCCTGTGACCCAGGGGAATCCTCAGATTACAATGTCACACTTAGGATCCTTCCTTGCTTAGCCACCTGAGCACCTGAGTCAGGGCAGTTCCCTGACTATAGCAGACTTCTAAAAGTTCCAATTTTGCACTCCACTGCTTGTAATACTTTTCAGTAGCTTCTTTAAGCAGACTCCCTTCCTGCCACCGTATCCTCAGCTATACCACAACTGATTCAAGTCTCTGCAGCTCCTACCTTCCAAATGGTGGTAGCTTTTCTACTTGTAGACCTGCAACATTTGTTCTCTCAGTCCTCCAATTGATTTCTTGGGTGTTCAGAATGATTTGATAAATATCTAGTTGTATTTGATGGATAAGACAAATTTACAGACCCCTATTCCCCTGTCATCTTAACTCCTGGAAGCCATCTTTCAACTCAGTACCATACTGTTTTGATTTCTACAGCTTTTTAATATAACCTGAAGTCTGCAATTATGTTCCAGTTTTGTTTCTCTTTTTCAGGATTGCTTTGGCTATTCAGGCTCTTTCATGTTTCCATACAAATTTTAGGATTGTTTGTTCTAGTTCTGTGTAAAATGCTATTAGTATTTTGATAAGGACTGCATTAAATGTGTGATTGCTTTAGGCAGTATAGACATTTTAACAATATTTGTTTTTCAAATCCATGAGCATGGAACGTCTTTCCATTTCTGTGTGTCATCTTGAATTTCTTTCATCAATGTTTTATAGTTTTCAGAGTAAAAGTCTTTCATCTTCTTGGTTAAGTTTATTGGTAGGTATTTTATTATTATTCATCCAGTTGTAAATGGGATTTTTAAAAATTTCTTTTGCTGCTGATTCATTATTACTGTATAGAAATACAATGGGTTTTGTATGTTGATTTTTGTATCCTGGAATTTTACTGAGTTCATTTATTATTTGTAGTAGCTTGTTTTGGTGAAGGTTTTTTTTGTTTTGTTTTGCTTTTTTGTTTTTTTGTATTTTTCTATATAAAGTTTCATGTCATCTGCAAATAGTGAAAGTTTTGCTTCTTCCTAACAGTTTGGATGCCTTTTATTTCTTTATGTTGTCAAATTGCTGTGTCTAGGACTTCCAGTACTAAGTTGAATACAATTGGTGAGAGTAGATTTCCTTGTCTTGTTCCTGACTTAGGGAGAAAACTTTCAGTTTTTCACCATTGACCATGAAGTTAGTTGTGTGTTTTTCATACAAAGCCTTTATTACGTTGAAGTATGTGCCCTCTGATCCTATGTTGTTAGGGGTTTTTATCATGGATGGATGCTTTATTTTGTGAAATGTTTTTCTTTATCTATTGAATCAATCATGTTTTTCATCTTTTCTCTTTTTAATGTGACATAATATGTTGATTGTTTTGCAAATATCAAACCACTCTTGCATCCCAGGAATAAATCCCACTTGATTATGGTATATAATTTTTTTAATGTATTGTTGGAGTCAGTTTGGTAGTATCTTGTTGAGGATTTTTGCATGTGTGTCCATCAGAGATATTGGTCTGTCTATATATATATATATATATATATAGTTTTGTTTATTTATTTTTTTGGCATGTTTATCTGGTTTGGGTATTAGGGTGATACTGGCCATATAGAATGAATTTTGAGGTTTTCCTTCATCTCCTGTTCTTCGAAATAGTTTGAAAAGGATAGGTATTAAGTCTTCTTTAAATATTTGGAAGAATTCGGGGCACCTGGCTGGCTTAGTCAGTTAAGCATCTGCCTTTGGCCCAGGTCATGATCCCAGGGACCTGGGATAGAGTCCCACATTGAGCTCCTTGCTCAGTGGGGGGCCTGCTTTTCCCTCTGTCTGCCACTCTCCTGCTTGTCCTCTCTCTGAAATAAAATATTTGGTAAACAAACAAACAAATAAATAAATAAATAAATATTTGGAAGAATTCACCTGTGAAGCAAATCTGGCCCTAGACTTTTGTTTGCTGGGAGATTTTTTAAAAAAAGATTTTATTTATCTGTCAGATAGAGAGAGACAGAGAGACTGTTGGACTGTTGTGTTTTCATCTTCATCTTCATTCCTCTCCATGTATTTTCTTGTTTCCTCTCAGATCTCCAGGTCGAAACATTCATTGCTTGGTAGCATGTTATTTAACCTCCCTATATTTGTGCTCTCCATATTTTTTTCTTGTGGTTGATTTCCAATTTCATAGGATTGTGGTCAGTATGACTTCAATTTTTTTTTTTAATTTGTTGAGACTTGTTTTGTGGCCTAATATGTGATCTATTTTGGAGAATGTTCCATGCGCACTTGAAAAGAATGTGCATTCTGCTGTTTTAGGATAGAATGTTCTCAAATATATCTGTTAAATCCATCTGGTCCAATGTATCATTCAATACCATTATTTCCTTGTTGATTTTCTGTTTGGATCATGTGTCTTTCCATGTAAGTGTGGTGTTAAAGTTCCCTACTATTAATCTATTACTATTGATTAGCTCCTTTATTTTGTTTTTTGGTTTTATGTATTTGGGTGCGCCCATGTTGGATGCATAAATATTTACAATTATTGTATCTTCTTGTTGGATTGTCCCCTTTACGATTATATAGTGTTATTCTTTGTTTCTTATTACAGCCTTTGTTTTAAGGGCTCTTTTGTCTGATATAAGTATTGCTAGCCCAGCTTCTTTTTGACTTCGCTTGCATGATAAATGTTTCTACATCCTCTCACTTTCAGTCTGCAAATGTGTTTTGTTCTGAAATGAGTCTCTTGCAGGCAGCATATAAATGGGACTTTTTTTTTAATCCACTTTTTTGATTGGGGGCATTTAGTCCATTTACATTTGAAGTAATTATTTATAAATATGTATTTATTGCCATTTTGGTACTTCTTTTGTGGTTGTTTTTGTAGTTTTTCTCTGATACTTTCTTCTCTTTGTCTCTTTCATGGTTTGTTGGCTTTCTTTAGTGATATACTTGGATTCCTTTCTCATTATTTTTTGCATAAGTATTACCTGTTTTTATTTGTAGTTTCCATTAGGTTTGAATATAACATCTTCTCCATGTAGCAGTACGTATTAAGTTAATTTTTGCCTAGGTTTGAACCCATTTTTTAGTCATCACTCCCATATTTTACATTCTTTTATTTTGTGAATTCGTGTCGTCTGTTTTTTGCAGATATATTTATTTGTATTCCTTTTGTGTTTAGTACTTTCCTACTCTTACTTATATTCTTTTCTTTCCATTCAAAAAATCCACTTTAACTTTTCTTGTAGGGCTTTTTTAATGGTCATGAATGTCTCTAGCTTGTACTTGTCTGAGAAACTCCTTGTCTCTCCTGTTCTGAATGATAGGCTTGTTGGGCAATGTATTCTTTGCTGCAGATTTTTCCTTTCATCACTTTCAATATATCATGCCCATCTCTTCTGGCCTGCAAAATTTCTGCTGAATAATCCATTGATAGCCTTATGGGGTTTTCCTTGTATGTAACTGCTTTCTTTTCTTTTTCTACTCAAAAATTCTCTTTTTATCACTACTTTTTGCATTTCAATTATGTGTCTTGTGTCTTGGTGTGGACCTCATTGGATTGATTTTGTTGGGGGATGTCTGTGGCTTTTGGGTGTGGATATCTGTTTCCTTCCCCAGATTAGGGAAATTTTCAGCTATTATTTCTTTGAATAATCTTTCTGCCCCCTTTTCTCACTCTTCTTCTTCTGGGATTCTTATAATGTGGATTTTTTACACTTGATGGAGTGGCTGATTTCCCTGTCTATTCTCTTTTTGCATATTTTTTTCTCTCACTTACTCCAGTTCGCTAATTGATTCCTCTGTTTCCTCTTGCTATTTATTCCATCTCGTGTATTTTAATTGCATTTATTGTGTTCTTCATATCTGATTGGTTCTTTTTTTTTAATATTAAAGCATTCAATTTTATTAATTTTGACATACGTATTTATCCATGAAACTATCACCACAGTCAAGATATTAAACATATCTGTCATCCCAAATAGTTACCTTATGCCCCTTGGGTATCCATTTCTTTTTCCCAACACCCTCCCACCCCAGGCAACCACTGATCTGTCACTATAGTTTGCATTTTTGCATTTTCCAGAATTTTACACAAATAGAATCATACAGTATATACTTTTTGCCTGACTTCTTTCATTTAGCTTACTTATTTTGAGATTAATCCATGTTGTTGCATGTATAAATGTTCCTTTTTATTTCCAAGTAGTATTCTATTGCTTGAACTTCTTATGAATTATATTACAATTTGTTTATCTATCACCACAAGACAGACACGTGGACGATTTCTGATTATTGGCTATTACAAGTAAAACTGCTATACATATTCATGTACAAATCTTAGTATGGGTACATGCCTTCATTTCTCTTTGGTAAATCTAGGAGTAGTATGGCCAGCTAGGTTGTGTGGTTGGTATATGTTTAATTTTTTAAGAAACCGATGAACTATTTTCAAAAGTGATCACAACACTTGGCATTCCTACCAGCTATGTATTAGAGTTTCAACTGCTGCCCGTCTTCAACATTTGATATAGTCAGTCTTTTTAACTGTAGCCATTCTTTTTTTTAATTTTATTTTTAAGTAATCTCTACATCCAATGTGGGGCTCGAACTCACAACCCTGAGATCAGGAGTCGCAAGCTCTACTGACTGAGCCAGCCAGGTGTCCCTAATTGTAGTCATTCTATTGGGCATATAGAGATTTCTCAGTATGGTTGCAATTTGCATTTCCCTAATAACTAATTGGTTCTCTCTAAAAATATCTTTGTTAAGCATCTCACTGATGTCTTCCACTCTTTTCTCAAGTCCAGTAAGTATCTTTATGATTATTACTTGAACTTCTCTATCAAGCATATTACTTAATCTGTTTCACCCAGGTCTCTTGCTGTGGTTTGATCCTGTTCTTTCATTTGGTACATATTTTTCTGTCTCCTCATTTTGTCTAACTCTCTGTGTTTGTTTCTGTGTTAGGAAAGTCAGCTATGTCTCCCGCTTAATGTAATGGCCTTATGAAGAAGTCCTATGGTGGCCTGCAGTGCATGTCCCCTATTCACCAGAACCTGGGGCTTTAGGGGTGTCTCTCCAACACCCTGCTGTTGTGTCTTGGCCACTTTTATCTTCAGTCTAGTCATCTGCAGTGGCTTTCTTTTCCTGCTATGAGTGGTGTTTGGTCCCTGGATGGGTTGGGTTGTATAGTTTTCACAAGGTGTGTGCTGATCTGCCTGTGAAGTGACACCTGCCACTAACACCAACCCTGGTTCAGCCTAGCTTGAGCAGGTCTACTAAGCACATAAAGTGGGTGGGTTGTGCAGTTTTTATAAGGGACCAAGGCCCCACAAAACACATGGGTCAAGAGTTGCAGTTTGGCTAAGTTTGTTCTGGTCTTCTTGGGGAGGACACCCACAGTGCCAGGACTGAGGCAGGTCCAGCTGGAGGGGGCTAGTGTGGTGTACACAAGTAGGTAGTGATTATCAGCATTGTGCTGTTTCTTGTAGGTGGCCATATTTTTGTGCTGGGGATAGAGGAGGGAAATGGTGCTTGTCATCTCCTATGTTCCTGGAGAAGTCCTTCAGTGTTCCTTGCCACTCCAGAATACACTCCAAAATGAGTAAACTGCTCTCCTTCCCATATGTCCCAGGCATTCTATGATGGATCTCCAGGTTGTTTTTTGTGCTGTCTCTTTAAGGGTGGGCACTTAGTTTCCTAATGCCTTCTAGGCTCTCCCAGAGCTAAATCTGTTAATTTTTTAAAATTCCAGTTTACAAGTACTGCTCGTTGTAGGAACTCATGAAATTTGGTCCCTCTCACTTTCAACACCAAATCTTATGGCGATTCATCTTCCCTGTGCTGGCTTCCCCCTGTGATAGCTTATTTCTCCCCCTTGTCCACACCCAAGTCTCCCCTGTCCCCCGGGTACAGCCATGGTCTGTTTCACTCTGCATTGCACCTTTGCTCTTCCTACTCTCTTCGATGTGGTCTCTTCTCTGTCTTTAGTTGTGGGGTTTGTTCTGCCATTCTTTGCATTGTTTTCTGGGTTACTTATGCTGATCTGAGTATTATCTAGTTGTATCTGTGGGACAAGGTGAGCTTAGGGTTCTCTTGCTTCACCATCTTCCTAGCCTCCTTATCTCATTTACATCATTTAAAAGCATTTTCCATGTATAACATGGTGACATTCGAGGATGTGTATAGGCCACGTAGCCTTGTGCATGTAAGCTTATAAGGTTGAAAAATGAACCTCTGCTTTATATGTTTCTTTTTTTTTTAAATGATTTTTTATTATATTATGTTAGTCACTATAGAGTACATCCCTGGATTCCGATGTAAAGTTCGATGCTCCATTAGTTGCATATAATGCCCAGTGCACCACACAATACGTGCCCTCCTTACCACCCATCACCAGTCTATCCCATTCCCCCACTCCCCTCCCCTCTGAAGCCCTCACTTTGTTTCTCATAGTCCATAGTCTCTCATGTTTCATTCCCCCTTCTGTTTATATATTTCTATTCTACATGATACTTTATACATAGTAGGTAAATAATAGTAGTTATCTGGATAAATGAATGAATAATTGAGTGAGTGAATGAGATGATAATTATTTGTATTTCACTTCACAGCTGCTTCAGAATCAATCATTTTTTCCACTTTCATTGTAGGAAGGTTTTGTACCAAGCCTATGCAGTAAAAAATCTGAATGTGATAGAAGGTGGCAGTAATACTGCTTTGGGACATCAACCAACCTCTTGGGACCACTGGCCTCCCCTGCCTGTAAAAGGTTTCTTTCTGACTTTTCTGACTTTCCAAAGGTCTTGGACCCCCATCTCACACTGTCAGGGAGAGGTTGGTTTGCCCTGCTTCACTAAACTCAGTGTTTTGTGTCCAGCCCAGAGGCCTATAAAATAATTGGGTAGTGGACAGACTGCCTAATGTGGGTTGAAGACCCAATTCACAAGAGGCCTTTAAAACTTCCCATCTACACTGGAGTCTTGTTTCCCCCATCCGTTGGAAGGTTAGAGTGGGGAGTTGGGTGGGAAAGATGGCTTTGTGAAATTCAACACTTGAGTCAGTGAGCCATGAACAATTCCATACCAACAGAAGAGTATCCTGGGCCTTTGGAGATCCTGGGCTGTCCATCTATTTGCCACTAGCCAGCACACATTGTTGGCATTACAAACCAGGCTAGCTTCACTCCCTCCAGAGCCCACTGCCCAGCCCTGTTTTCCACTTTCACAAGCTCTCCTCATCACTTCTCAATGAATCAGGCAGAATTTTTCCAGCTGGGCTCAGTATTGGTTTCCACAAATGACCCTTAAAAAGTTCAGACTTGAATCCATGGATCTGTCTGAGCACAAGGCAGGCCTCATACATCACTGAACACTCATCTGCTTAGAAGTTTGGGGCTTTGGCATGGTGCAGTCTTGATGTCTTTTTGGATGGAAAATTTTAGTTTTGCATTCTATCAGTAACCCCCACAGAGGTGACATTAGAAGTTAGGGATCTAATCATTTGGAAAAATGCTTGATTGGAGCTAGTTTCATTTATATTTTGGAAAGAAAAGATAATGACTGGTGTTACAAAAATGGCTGCTCCTCCATTCTTGTCGGATAAAATGTGGGAATGACCAAGTTGGTAATGTCAGCTGGGCGGCAGTTCAATTAAGAGACCTAACAAAGGATCAGAAACAGTAGTAGAAAGAGCGCTGGTTGGGAGTCTGCAGACCAGGTCTCTGGCTCTATCTCTGCTATGTTTTCACTGCTCACTTTTTGAAATTTGACAAGTTCCTTTTTCTCTCCGTCTCAGTTCCCTCATGTATAAAATAAAGGGATGGTATTTGATGGTCCCTAAGGATCTTCCCAGCTTTGACCTGTAACATTGGAAAAGATACTTACCTTCTATAATCGGGTTAAGAGCATAACATCTGGAGCCAGACTGCCTGGATTTATCTCCAGGGCCTAAACTTTCCTGGCTGTGTAACCTTAAAGGAATTACTTAGAGAGGTGGAAAAAAGATGGCGGAGGAGTAGGGGACCCCTTTTTCAGCCGGTCCCCTGAGTTGAGCTGGATAGGTACCAGACCAGCAGGAAATATCCACGGAATCAGCCTGAGACGCAGGAAGATACATCTGGATCTCTACAAATGAACATCTCCAGCGCTGAGTATCGAGGTACGAAGCGGGGAGCCGTGAAACCGCGCACAGATATCGGAAGCTAAACAGAAGGGGGAGGGAGCCGCCGTGTCAGGGCGCCGGGAAGCGGTAGCCACCTGCAAGGGGGAGCGGACAGACCGCGGACCCGCACGCTTGAGACAGCAGGCTGAGAAGGGAGCTCCGGGAGCGCACGCGGGACGGCTGGCGGTTGGCGGGCCACCTGCACGGGGGAGCAGGCGGACTCGCGGACGGCACCCGCGAGACAACAGACTTAGAACGCGAGCTCCAGGAGCGCGCGCGCAGGGCGGCTGGCGGGCCACCTGCACCGGGGAGCGGGCGGACCGCGGACCCGCACTCTGGAAACGGCAGACTGAGTCCGTGAGCCGGGAGCGTGCACCACCAAGCATCTCACGGAGCTCCGGAGCTCCGGTGTGCTCACTGGATCGAGGCTGAGACCGGGAGCTCCGGGAGCGTCCGCGGGGCGGCTGGCGGCTGGAGGGCCACCTGCACGGGGGAGCAGGCGGACTCGCGGTCAGCACCCGTGAGACACCAGACTGAGACGGGGAGCTCCGGGAGCCCGCGCGGGGCGGCTGGCGGCGGGCGGGGTTGGAAACACAAAGGACAGAGACGTGCCGGCCCTGGAAGTGAGGGCTGGGACGCCGGGTGTGGGGCGCACAGCCCGGGATGCTGCAGGGTTGAGCAGCACCAACAGAAACAGAGTTAAAGTGGCCAGAACATCAGTGGAGAACGATCCGCGATCCCTCTGTTCTGAGACAGAGGCTGAATTTCAGCCGCTGCTGCTCTCTCAGAAGAGGCATAGCAAACCGCCAGGGAAAGCCGCCAGAGAACAAAAGCCCGGAAATACCGGCTCACAGGGTGCCCATCCCCATCCCCCCTCGCAAGGGACACAGAGACTCTACCCAAACAGGGTTTTCTGAGTACCGGCAGGCAGGCCCCTCCCCCAGAAGGCAGGCTGAAAAATCAAGAAGCCCACAACCCGGAGCGCCTGAGTGGCGCAGTCACCAAGCACCTGTCTTCGGATTAGGGTGTGTTTACAACGTTCCGGAAAGGAGTCCCTCATCGGGCTTCTCCACCGGGAACCTGCTTCTTCCTCTCCCACTCCTCTGCTTGGGTTCCCTTTCTTGCTGACTGTCTCTCTCTCTCTCAAATAAATAAATAAACTCTTTAAGGAAGAAGCCCACATCCCTAAGATCTCTATAAAACAAGGGCGCACGGCCTGGGTCCCAGTCAACACTTGGGCTCTGGACAACCCTGCAATCTCTCTTCATCAGAATGACGAGAAGGAGAAGTCCCCCCCAGCAAAGAAAAGATAATGAGTCTGTGGCCTCTGCCACAGAATTGGCCTCGGCCACAGAATTAATACATATGGATGTATCCCAATTATCAGAAATGGAATTCAGAGCAACAATGGTCAAGATGATGAGTAAACTTGAAAAAAGCATCAGAGAAAGCGTTGCTGAGAATATAGAATCCCTAAGGGCAGAAATGAGAGCGAATCTGACAGAAATTAAAAATTCTATGGGCCAAATACAGTCAAAACTAGAGGCTCTGACGGCCAGGGTCACCGAGGCAGAGGAACGCGTTAGCGAATTGGAGGATGGGTTAGTAGAAGAAAAAACGAAAATAGAAGCTGGTCTTAAAAAAATCCACGCCCACGAATGTAGATTACGGGAGATTACTGACTCTATGAAACGATCCAATGTCAGAATCATCGGCATCCCTGAAGGGGTGGAGAAAAACAGAGGTCTAGAAGAGATATTTGAACAAATTGTAGCTGAAAACTTCCCTAATCTAGCAAGGGAAACAAGCATTCGTGTCCAAGAGGCAGAGAGGACCCCATCCAAGCTCAACCAGGACAAACCTACGCCACGGCATGTCATAGTGCAATTCGCAAATATTAGATCCAAGGATACAGTATTGAAAGCGGCCAGGGCAAAGAAATTTCTCACGTACCAAGGCAAAGGTATCAGGATTACGTCAGACCTGTCTACAGAGACCTGGAATGAGAGAAAGGCTTGGGGGGGCATTTTTAAAGCTCTTTCAGAGAAAAACATGCAGCCAAGGATCCTTTATCCAGCAAAGCTGTCATTCAGAATTGATGGAGAAATAAAGACGTTCCAAAATCGCCAATCATTAACCAATTTCGTAACCACGAAACCAGCCCTACAGGAGATATTAAGGGGGGCTCTATAAAGGTAAAAAGGCCCCAAGAGTGATACAGAGCAGCAAGTCACAACCGATACAAAGACTTTAAAGAGAAATGGCATCATTAAAATCATATCTGTCAATAATCTCTATCAATCTAAATGGCTTAAACTCTCCCATAAAACGCCACAGGGTTGCAGATTGGATAAAAAGACATGACCCATCCATTTGCTGTCTACAAGAGACTCATTTTGAACCCAAAGATGCATTCAGACTTAGAGTAAGGGGATGGAGTACCATCTTCCACGCAAATGGACCTCAAAAGAAAGCTGGAGTAGCAATTCTCATATCAGATAGACTGGATTTTAAACTAGAGGCCATAGAGAGAGATACAGAAGGGCACTATATTATTCTTAAAGGAAGTATTCAACAAGTGGATATGACAATTATTAATATATATGCCCCCAACAGGGGAGCAGCAAGATACACAAGCCAACTCTTAACCAAAATAAAGAGACATATAGATAAGAACACAGTAATAGTAGGGGACCTCAACACCCCACTATCAGAAATAGACAGAACACCCTGGCAAAAACTAAGCAAAGAATCAAAGGCTTTGAATGCCATACTCGACGAGTTGGACCTCATAGATATATATAGAACACTACACCCCAGAACCAAAGAATACTCATTCTATTCAAATGCCCATGGAACATTCTCAAGAATAGATCATGCTCTGGGACACAAAACAGGTCTCAGCCAATACCAAAAGATTGAAATTATCCCCTGCATATTCTCAGACCACAACGCTCTGAAATTGGAACTCAACCACAAGGAAAAACCTGGAAGAAACTCAAACACTTGGAGGCTAAGAACCATCCTGCTCAAGAATGACTCGATAAACCAGGAAATCAAAAAACAAATTAAACAATTTATGGAGACCAACGAGAATGAATACACAACGGTCCAAAACCTATGGGATACTGCAAAGGCAGTCCTAAGGGGGAAATACATAGCCATCCAAGCCTCACTCAAAAGAATAGAAAAATCTAAAATGCAGTTTCTATATTCTCACCTCAAGAAACTGGAACAGCAACAGAGGGACAGGCCTAACCCACTGACAAGGAAGGAGTTGACCAAGATTAGAGCAGAAATCAATGAATTAGAGACCAGAACCACAGTAGAGCAGATCAACAGGACTAGAAGCTGGTTCTTTGAGAGAATCCATAAAATTGATAGACCACTGGCAAAACTTGTCCAAAAACAAAGAGAAAGGACTGAGATTATTAAAATTATGACTGAAAAGGGAGAGGTCACGACCAGCACCATTGAAATTGCAAGGATTATTAGAAACTTTTATCAACAGCTATATGCCAAAAAACTAAACAATCTGGAAGAGATGGAGGCCTTCCTGGAAACCTATAAACTACCAAGACTGAAACAGGAAGAAATAGATTTCTTAAATAGGCCAATTAACTATGAAGAAATTGAGTCAGTGATAAACAACCTTCCAAATAATAAAACTCCAGGCCCAGACGGTTTTCCTGGGGAATTCTACCAAACATTCAAAGAAGAAATAATACCTATTCTCCTAAAGCTATTTCAAAAAATAGAAACAGAAGGAAAGCTACCAAACTCATTCTATGAGGCTAATATTACCTTGATCCCCAAACCAGGCAAAGACCCCCTCAAAAAGGAGAATTACAGACCGATTTCTCTAATGAATATGGATGCCAAAATCCTCAACAAGATCCTTGCTAATAGAATCCAACAGTACATTAAAAGGATTATCCATCATGACCAAGTGGGATTCATACCTGGGATGCAAGCATGGTTCAACACTCGCAAATCAATCAATGTGATACATCATATCAACAAGAAAAGACTCAAGAACCATATGATCCTCTCAATTGATGCAGAAAAAGCATTTGACAAAATACAGCATCCTTTCCTGATTAAAACCCTTCAGAGTGTAGGAATAGAGGGTACATTTCTCAATCTCATAAAAGCCATCTATGAAAAGCCTACTGCAAGCATTATTCTCAATGGGGAAAAGCTGGAAGCCTTTCCCTTAAGATCAGGAACACGACAAGGATGCCCACTCTCGCCACTATTATTCAACATAGTACTAGAAGTCCTTGCAACAGCAATCAGAAGACAAAAAGGGATCAAAGGTATCCAAATCGGCAAAGAAGAAGTCAAACTGTCTCTCTTTGCAGATGACATGATACTCTATATGGAAAACCCAAAGGAATCCACTCCCAAACTATTAGAAGTTATAGAACAATTCAGTAAGGTGGCAGGATACAAAATCAATGCCCAGAAATCAGTTGCATTTCTATACACGAATAACGAGACTGAAGAAAGAGAAATTAGGGAATCCATCCCATTTACAATAACACCAAAAACCATGCGTTACCTTGGAATTAACTTAACCAGAGACGTAAAGGACCTATATGCTAGAAACTATAGATCACTTTTGAAAGATATTGAGGAAGACATAAAAAGATGGAAAAATATTCCATGCTCATGGATTGGAAGAATTAACATAGTTAAAATGTCCATACTACCCAGAGCAATCTACACTTTCAATGCTATCCCGATCAAAATACCGAGGACATTTTTCAAAGAACTGGAACAAATAGTCCTTAAATTTGTATGGAACCAGAAAAGGCCCCGAATCTCCAAGGAACTGTTGAAAAGGAAAAACAAAGCTGGGGGCATCACAATGCCGGATTTCGAGCTGTACTACAAAGCTGTGATCACAAAGACAGCATGGTACTGGCACAAAAACAGACACATCGACCAATGGAACAGAATAGAGAACCCAGAAATGGACCCTCGGCTCTTTGGGCAACTAATCTTTGATAAAGCAGGAAAAAACATCCGGTGGAAAAAAGACAGTCTCTTCAATAAATGGTGCTGGGAAAATTGGACAGCTACATGCAAAAGAATGAAACTTGACCACTCTCTCACACCATACACAAAAATAAACTCCAAATGGATGAAAGACCTCAATGTGAGACAGGAATCCATCAAAATTCTAGAGGAGAACATAGGCAACAACTTCTATGACATCGGCCAGAGCAACCTTTTTCACGACACATCTCCAAAGGCAAGAGAAATAAAAGATAAAATGAACTTATGGGACTTTATCAGGATAAAGAGCTTCTGCACAGCCAAGGAAACAGTCAAAAAAACTAAGAGACAGCCCACGGAATGGGAGAATATATTTGCAAAGGACACCACAGATAAAGGACTGGTATCCAAGATCTACAAAGAACTTCTCAAACTCAATACACGAGAAACAAATAAACAAATCATAAAATGGGCAGAAGATATGAACAGACACTTTTCCAATGAAGACATACAAATGGCTAACAGACACATGAAAAAATGTTCAAAATCATTAGCCATCAGGGAAATTCAAATCAAAACCACACTGAGATACCACCTTACGCCAGTTAGAATGGCAAAGATAGACAAGGCAAGAAACAACAATTGTTGGAGAGGATGTGGAGAAAGGGGATCCCTCCTACATTGTTGGTGGGAATGCAAGTTGGTACAGCCACTCTGGAAAACAGTGTGGAGGTCCCTTAAAAAGTTAAAAATTGAACTACCCTATGACCCAGCCATTGCACTACTGGGTGTTTACCCCAAAGATACAGACGTAGTAAAGAGAAGGGCCATATGCACCCCAATGTTCATAGCTGCATTGTCCACAATAGCCAAATCATGGAAGGAGCCGAGATGCCCTTCAACAGATGACTGGATTAAGAAGCTGTGGTCCATATATACAATGGAATATTACTCAGCTATCAGAAAGAACGAATTCTCAACATTTGCTGCAACATGGACGGCACTGGAGGAGATAATGCTAAGTGAAATAAGTCAAGCAGAGAAAGACAATTATCATATGATTTCTCTCATCTATGGAACATAAGAACTAGGAGGATCGGTAGGGGAAGAAAGGGATAAAGAAAAGGGGGGTAATCAGAGGGGGGAATGAAACATGAGAGACTATGGACTATGGGAAACAAACTGGGGACTTCAGAGGGGAGGGGGTGGGGGAAGGGGATGGACTGGTGGTGGGTAGTAAGGAGGGCACGTATTGCATGGTGCACTGGGTGTTATACGCAACTAATGAAGCATCAAACTTTACAAGAATCAGGGGATGTACTGTATGGTGATTAACATAATATAATAAAATAAAATTAATTATAAAAAAAAAAAAAAAAGGAATTACTTAGCTTTTCTGTGCTTCAATGTCCTCATCTACAAAAATGGAACAATAGTAGTACTTGCCTTTTAGGATTGTTATAAGGATTATTTCAATTTATATGAAGCACCTAGAATATTACCTGGCACATAGTAGGTGTTTATAAATGTTAACCACCATTATTATTATGGGAACCTTTCCCTGGCTATCCAGGGCTATCTAGGGTAGAGGATCTGGAATTTTAGGTTCTTACCTTTCCCCCTCTCAAAAAAAAAAAAAAGACTACCTAATGGCTGCTTTCCTAAGCCTCTGAAAACACCCTCATTTCCCTTTGGGGAAAGCCACCTTCTGCTTCTCCAATGTACAGACCCCTGGGGTCACCATGTCTGTGGCCCCAATCTGGACCTCTTTAGAAAACAGTTAATCTAAGTTTTTGTTTTGCTTCCTCAACCTGGATGATCATGCGCATCTTCCCAAGTCTGCCTCTCTACCTTCTACCTGGCTTTGATCTTCTCCCAGCTGAGATGATCAGCAGTGGGGAGTGGAGGAAAGTGAGACAACTAGAGCAAAAAGGAGAATGAGACCTATTTAATCTTCAGTTGTCCCTTCAGGATTTGTTTCCATGATGGCTATCTGTGCTTCTGGCACATCTATGTGACATATCCATGTCCATGGCTCTTTCCCCACTGGCATATATAGTAAGATCAAACAAATACGAGCAAATTTAGTGGTAGCCCCTGCATGGTAACATTTGTTCTTGAACTTGGGTCAAAGTAATATAGAATGTTATGGTCAGAAGGAGCCCTAGGGATCATCAGAAGGATCTCTAGAGATGATCTCATCTAATTCCCTACTTTTAAGTATACTGAAGAAACTGAGGCCCAGAAAAGGGAAGAGACTTGCTCAAGATCATAGAACAGAAATGAGGCTATAATCTAGGTAATGTAATACTTAGTTGTGGGCCCCTTTCCTATATTAATTTGTCTCTGGGGGCATTTTTGGAGGCACAGTTCCTTAACCAAAAGGAGAGACTCCAAACATATTGGAATATAGGTAGGTGAATGGATATATTTTGGGACAGGGAGATCTTTTGGTTCCCCTGAAAATTCCTTGTATGTAGCTTCCTGCTCTGCCTTCGAACAGGGCCAGCCTTGCTGATGTTAAAAGTAGTCTAGGAGAGCCAGTATTTTAGAGCTCCATGTCCTCACCTATACTGCCATTGCTGGGTGGGGCCAGGCAGATAGGTCTTAAAGTTGGATTTCCTATCTCCAGGGCCTGGGAGGAGCTTGTCACTCAGAGTCGTACACAAGGCTTTTGGCATCTGCTTTGAGGTAGTTGGTCACATTATCCAAAGACAATGAAGAGATATGAATAGAATTGGTGTAAGAGTGAATGAGATGTAACTGTCTGGTTTTCTCAGCAGCTAGTTCATGGGAGTGGCAGAGCAATGAGAACAAAGCACAGTGTGAGCCCCTGGCCAACAAAATAACCTAATAAATAGAAGTTGCACACCCCAGAGAACACAGTGGAGGTTCTGGCAGAATGGGGCAATAGTCATTCTGAACAAACAAGATCTTAATTTACGTCCTAGCAGAGAAAAATTAGAAACCTATTTCATATTCCTTCTAGACTTTCCAAGTCAGCCAAGGGAATTTCCTCCATCTGAAGGCAGGGCAGAGAAGCTTTGCATATGGCCTTCCCAATACAGTTCCTAGGCTGCTGCACTGGCAATCCCAGGCAGGAACCCCAAGGTAGCAGCATCTTGTGCCAACTTGCCATGGCAAGCTAATGGTAGGAGCAGTATTGTTTAGATTATTAAGATCTAAATGGCTTTGTTGGGGTTTTATATACCTGTGCCAATAGCTGACCAACTCTATAGTCCAGCTTTACCAGAAGATTTTAAACTTACTTTTTTCTTGCCTATATTTCCTTCCTATCTAGAACAGTCTTCCATTTATGACTCAGTAAGTTGTCATTTTCACTCTATTCAGTTCTTTCTTAAAATTTATCACTTCCATTTCTATAGGAGATTTCTTTCAAAGTAAAGGCAAAAGAAGAGTCATAAAGGATTCTTAATCTTATATATGGAAGGTTCTACAAAGAACATCTAGTATACCCTGAGGCACCCACTCTTCAAATTTCAACTACCACTTATATTCTGGGCACTTCTGAATTTATATACCCATCCTCATCTCCAAGCTACAAATTCCAAACTGTCACCTGGAGGTATACCATAGGCACCATAAACTTAACATGTCTAAGGTGGAACTCATCATATGATCCTTGAAACAAGATTGTACTCTTGAGATTTCAGTTTCACTTGGTAGCACCATTATTTATCCATTAACTTGACCTAGAAACTACAGAGTCATCCTTGATTCACCTCCTTCTCTTACCTGTCAGATCCAAGTCAATTGGCAAGTCTTACTGGTTTTTATATTCTAATATTTCAAATTTGTCCACTTCTATTTTCACTGCCTTCATTCAAACACTCATCACCTCATGTCTGAACTATTGTGATCATCTCCTAATTAATGTTCCTGCTTACAAACTGGGCCCCCTCCACTTCTTCCCCCACATCGCCAAAATAATCTTAAAATAGAATCCTGATTACGGTATACTGGGAATTTAAAACCCTTCAAAGACTACCTAGTGCCCTTAAGATAAAGTTAAACTTCTTTGAAGACCCATGAGGCCTTTCATGATTGTTGGCCCTGCTTATTTCATAAGCCTTGTATTTTCCACTCCCTGTCTTGTTCTTTATGCTCTAGTAACACTGAACTGCTTAAAGTCCCCTACAGACACTATTTTGTTTAAAGGATCTGTAACTCTATTTGTGGTGTCCTCATCTTCTTGGATCAGGTATTCCCTACTCATTATTTTGACTGACTAACTTTTTATTTATTTATTTAATTTAAGTATTCTTTACACCCAACGTGGGACTTGAACTCATGACCTGGAGAGCAAGAGTCAATCACTCCTCTGACTGAGCCAGCCAGGCTCCCCTTGACTGGCTAACTTTCTATTACTTCATATGAAAAGAGAAGTCTTCCCAGACTGAATGAGGTGGTACACTTGTGTGATCCCACAGCATCCCATTAGTTACTATATCATATTTCTTTTTTTTTTAAAGATTTTATTTACTTATTTGAAAGAGAAAGACCACAAGCAGGCAGAGTGACAAACGGAGGGGGCAGGCAGAGGGAGAGGAGAAGCAGGCTCCCCCTTGAGCAGGGAGCCCAGTGTGGGACTTGATTCCAGGACCCGGGGATCATGACCTGAGCTGAAGGCAGACACTTAACTAACTGAGCCACCCAGGTGCCCCTATATCATATTTCTTAGTCACACTCTATCTGTTTACTTGTCTCCCCCACTAGATTTGATGGCTTTTGAGAAGATAGTGTTTTACCGTGCATCCTCAGTGTCTAGCATACTGATATATAATAGTTGCTCAATAATTGATTTCTGAATGAATGAAATTTGGTTATTTTTAATTCAGCTAGCCCTTTAACATCAAGTGCTTTCCCACTCAGTAACTCATTCTATTTCACCCAATAAGTCCTTAAGGTTGTGTGTGTATGCTTGTGTGTATGCATCTTTTACAGAACTCTTTTTGCGGGTTACTCTTCTGAAATGTTTTTATAAAAGCAGCAAATTTGAGACTTCTCATTTTGAAAATACAAAAACTGATACTCAAAGATGTTATAAGACTTCCCTCAGTTCATGAAGCTAATTAATAGTGCAGTCAGAGCCCTGACTCCTAGACTCTAAATCCAGAAATCTTCCCCCACCCTTCTGCTGTTTCCAAATCATGATCTTTCAACATTTGGATACATTATAGAGAGGTCTTTAGGATGACTGGGTTTCTCTTACACTTTGTTTTTCTGATGCTTTATTTTTCAAATGGAAGTGAAATTCATATAATATCAAGTTAACCATTTTAAAGTGTACAATTCAGTAGCATTTAGTAAATTTGCAATGTTGTGCAAACATCACTTCTATCTAGCTCCAAAATATTTTCATCACTCTACAAAGAAAACCCATACACATTATATAGTCACTTCTTATTCTCCCTTCCCCTCAGTTCCTGGTGACACCTAATTTGCTTTGTGTCAAAGTTATACCTATGCCATATATTTAATATAAATGGAATCATACAATGTGTGACCTCCTTTATTTGTCTTCTTTTATTTAGCATAATATTTAAATCAATTTTTAAAAAAATTCCAGTGTAGTTAACATAGTGTTATATTAATTTCAGGTGTACAATACAGTGATTCAAAAATTCTATACATTACTCAGTGCTCATCATGATAAGCGTACTCTTTAATACCCATCACCTATTTCACCCATCTCCACACCCACCTACACTCTAGTAACCATCAATTTGTTCTTCATAGTTGAGTCTATTCCTTGATTTCTCTCTCTTTTTTCCTTTGCTCCTTTGTTTTGTTTCTTAAATTCCATACATGAGTGAAATCATGTGGTATTTGTCTTAGGATGCTGTATCTCATGTAGCATTATGCTCTCTAGCTCCATCCATGTTGTTGCAAATGACTGGGTTTCATTGGTTTTTTATTTTTATTTTTTTTATAATGCTCAGTTAGCTAGCATATAGTACATCATTAGTTTTTGATGTAACGTTCAACGATTCATTAGTTTCACATAACACCCAATGCTCATCACAACACATGCTCTCCTGAATACTCATCACCCAGTTACTCCTTCTCCCTACCCCCCTCCTTTCTGTAACCCTGAGTTTGTTTCCCAGAGTCCAGAGTCTCTCATGGTTTGTCTCCCTCTCTGATTTCTTCCCATTCAGTTTTCCCTCCCTTCCCCTCTTGTGCTCTGCACTATTCCTTATGTTCCACATGAGTGAAGCCATATGATAATTTTCTTTTTCTGACTGACTTATTTCTCTCAGCATAATTCCCTCCAATTCCATCCATGCCAATGCAAATGTTTGGTATTCATCCTTTCCAATAGCTGAGTAATATTCCATTGTATATATGTACCACATCTTCTTTACCCATTCATCTGTTGAAGGGCATCTCGGCTTCTTCTGCAGTTTGGTTATTGTGGACATTGCTTCATTGTGTTTTGTTTTATAGCTGAATAATAGCAATTGTAATTATATAGTAGATCTTCTCTATCCATTCATCTATTGATAAACACTTGGGCTGCTTCCATAATTTGACTATTATAAATAATGCTGCAATAAACATGGGGTGCAGGTACCACTTTCAATTAGTGTTTTTGTATTTTTAGGGTAAATACTGGATGCAATTACTGGATCATATGGTAGTTCTATTTTTAAGTTTTGAGGAACTTTCACACTGTTTTTCAGAATGGCTGCACAGATTGCATTCCAACCAAAAGTGCACCAGGTTTCCTATTTCTCCATGCCCTTTTCAACACTTGTTGCTTCTTGTGTTGTTGATTTTAGCCATTCTGACAGGTGTAAAGTGATATTTCATTGTAATTTTGATTTATATTCCCCTGATGATCAGTGATGTTGACCATCTTTTCATGTATCCATTGGCCATCTTCTTTAGAAAAATGTCCGTTTGTGTCTTCTGCCCATTTTTAATTGGATTGTTCATTTTTTGGGTGTTGAGTTTTAAAAGTTCTTTATTTTGGATACTAACCATTTATTGAGTATGTCATTTGAAAATATCTTCTCCCATTTTTAGGTTGCTTTTTAGTTTTGTTGATTGCTTCCTTCACTGTGCAGAAGCTTTTTATTTTGATGCAATCTCAATATTTTATTTGTGCCTTTGTTGTCCTTGCTTCAGGAGATCTATCTACAAACAAAAGTCTAGCGCCAGATGGCTTCACAGGAGAACTCTACCAAACATTTAAAGAATGGTTAATAATTATTCTTCTCAAACTATGCCAAAAATAGAAAAGGAAGGAAAACTTCCACATTCATTCTATGAGGTCAGCATTACACTCATAAGAAACCCAGATAAAGTCTTCATTAAAAAAGGGAATTACAGGCTAATATCCCTGATGAACATGGATGTAAAAATTCTCAACAAAATAAAGGAAAACCAAATTCAATAATACTTTAAAAAAATCATTCACCAAGATCAAGTGAGATATATTCCTGAGTTGCAAGCATGGTTTGGCATTCACAAATCAATCACTATGATATACCACATTAACAAAATTAAGGTTAAGTGCTCTAGGGATGCCTGGGTGGCTCAATTGGTTAAATGTCTGACTCTTGATTTCAGCTCAGGCCATGATCTCAGGGTCAAGAGATCAAGCCCTCTGTTGGGATCCACACTCAGTGGGGAGTCTGCTTGCAATTCTCTCTCTCTCCCTCTGTACCAGCCCCACACTCTCTCATTCTAAAATAAATTAATAAAATCTTTTAAAAAAACCAAACAAATGTAGGTTTAGAGAGAACATACCTCCACATCATAAAGGCCATGTATGAAAAACACACAGCTAATATCTTCGGGGGAAAACAGTTTTCCTCTAAGGTCAGGAATAAGACAAAGAAGTCCACTCTCACCACTTTTATTCAACATAGTATTGGAAGTCCTAGCCATAGCAATCATACAACAGAAAGAAAGAAAATGCATACAAATTGGGAAGGAAGTAGTAAAATGTTCACTGTTTGAGGATGACATGATACTATATACAGGAAATCCAAAAAAGTCCACCAAAAAGATGCAGGAATGGATAAACAAATTCAGTAAAGTGGCAGGATACAACATCAACATACAGAAATCTGTTGCATTTCTATATACCAATAGTGAAGGTGCAGAAAAAGAAATTAAGGAATTAATCCCATTTATAGTTGCATCAGAAAAAATAACTAGGAGCAAACCTAACCAAAGAGATGAAAGACCTATACTCTGAAAACCATAGAATGATGATGAAAGAAATTGAAGAAGACACAAGAAATGGAAAGACATTCCACACTCATGGATTGGAAGAACAAATATCGTTAAATGTCTATACAATCCAAAGCAATCTAAACATTCAACGCAATCCCTATCAAAACACCAACAACATTTTTCACTAAGCTAAAACAAACAATCCTCATATTTGTATGGGAACACAAACGACCCTGAATAGCCATGACAACCTTCCTGGTTAATTTTTTGGAGGTTGTATAATTCTAGGAATTTATTCAGTTCTTCTAAGTTGTCTAATTTGTTGGCATAATATTCTCTAATAATTGTCTGTATTTCTCTGTTGTCACTTGTTATTTCTTCCCTTTCATTTCTGATTTTTAAATTTGAATCCCCCCTCTTTTTTGATAAGTCTGGATAAAGGTTTATCAATATTTTTGTCTTTTGAAAGAACCATCTCCTGATTTCATCAATCTGTTCTCTTGTTTTATTTTTTTAGTTTCCATTTAGTTTATTTGTGCCATAATACTTTTTATAATAATTTTTTATTATGTTATGTTAGTCACCATACAGTACATCCTTAGTTTTTGATGTAGTGTTCTATGATTCAATTATTTGTGTATAACACCCAGTGCACCATGTAATATGTGCCCTCCTTAATACCCACCACCAGCCTATCCTAATCCCCCACCTTGCTCCCCTCAGAAGCCCTCAGTTTGTTTCCCAGAGTCCATAGTCTCTCACGGTTCATTCCCCCTTCTGTTTACCCCCCTTCATTTTTCCCTTCCTTCTCCTACCGATCTTCCTGCTATTTCTTATGTTCCACAAATGAGTGAAACTATATGATAATTGTCTTTCTCTGCTTGACTTATTTCACTTAGCATAATCTCCTTCAGTCCCATCCATGTTGCTGCAAATGTTGGGTAATTGTTCTTTCTGATGGCTAATATTCCATTGTATATATGGACCACAACTTCTTAATCCATTCATCGGTTGAAGGGCCTCTCGGTTCCTTCCACGATTTGGCTACTGTGGACAATGCTGCTATGAACATTGGGGTGCATATGGCCCTTCTCTTCACTACGTCTGTATCTTTGGGCTAAATACTCAGTAGTGTAATTGCTGGATCATAGGGTAACTCTATTTTTAAATTTTTGAGGGACATCCACACTGTTTTCCAAAGTGTCTATACCAACTTGCATTCCCACCAACAGTGTAAGAGGGATCCCCTTTCTCCACATCCTCTCCAACATTTGTAGTTTCCCACCTTGTCCATTTTTGCCATTCTAACTGGTGGAAGGTGGTATCTTAGTGTGGTTTTGATTTGAATTTCCCTGATGGCTAATGATTTTGAACATTTTTTTATGTCTGTTAGCCATTTGTATGTCTTCATTGGAAAAGTGTCTGTTCATATCTTCTGCCCATTTTTTGATTTGATTATTTGTTTTTCGTGTATTGCATTTGAGAAGTTCTTTGTAGGTCTTGGATACTAGTCTTTTATTTGTAGTATCATTTGCAAATATCTTCTCCCATTCTGTGGGCTGCCTTTTAGTTTTTTTTGACTGTTTCCTTGGCTGTGCAGAAGCTTTTTATCTTGATGAAGTCCCACAAGTTCATTTTTTATTTTGTTTCTCTTGCCTTTGGAGATGTGTCATGAAAAAGGTTGCTTTGGCCAATGTTGTAGAGGTTGCAGTCTATGTTCTCCTCTATGATTTTGATGGATTCCTAAGGTATCCAAATCAGCAAAGAAGAAGTCAAACTGTCTCTCTTCACAGATGACATGATACTATATATGGAAAACCCAAAAGACTCCACCCCCAAACTACTAGAACTTATAGAGCAATTCAGTAATGTGGCAGGATACAAAATCAATGCTCAGTAATCAGTTGCATTTCTATACATGAACAACGAGACTGAAGAAAGAGAAATTAGGAAATCCATTCCATTTACAATAGCACCAAAAATCAGACATCATCTCAGAATTAACTTAACCAGAGATGTAAAGGATCTATATTCCAGAAACTACAGATCACTCTTGAAAGACGTTGAAGAAGACACAAGAAGATGGAAAAATATTCCATGTTCATGAATTGGAAGAATTAGCATAATTAAAATGTCTATGCTACCCAGAGCAATCTACACTTTCAATGCCATCCTGATCAAAATATCAATGACTTTTTTTTCAAAGAACTGGAACAAACAGCCCTTAAATTTGTGTGGAACCAGAAAAGGTCCTGAATGGCCATGGAATTGTTGAAAAGGAAAAAACAAAGCTGGGGGCATCACGTTGCCAGATTTCAAGCTATACTACAAAGCTGTGATCACAAAGACAGCATGGTACTGGCACAAAAACAGACATATAGATCAATGGAACAGAATAGAGACCCCAGAAATGGACCCTCGGCTTTATGGTCAACTGGTCTTTGACAAAGCAGGAAAAAACATCCAGTGGAAAAAAGTCTCTTCAATAAATGGTGCTGGGAAAATTGAACAGCTATATGCAAAAGAATGAAAGTTGACCACTCTTTCACACCATACACAAAGATAAACTATTTTTTGCCATGATCTTTATTATTTCCTTCCCTCTCTGCTTTTTTGTGTTTTGTTTTTCTAGTTCCTTTGGATGTAAGGTTAGGTTGTTTATTTGGAATTTTTATTAATTCTTGAGTTAGGCCTGTATTGTTATAAACTTCCCTCTTAGAACTGGTTTTGCTATAGTCCAAAGTTTTTGGACCATTGTGTTTTCATTTTCATCTGTCTCCATGCATTTTTTATTTCATCTTTCATTTTCTGGATGGCCTATTCATTGCTAGGTAGCATGTTATTTAACCTCCATGTGTGTGTGCTCCAGGTGTTTTCTTGTGGTTGAATTCTAGTTTCATAGCATTGTGGTCAGAAAAGATGCATGGTATGACTTTTTAAAATTTGTTTAAATTTGCTTTGTGAACTAATAGGTAATTGATTCTGGAGAATGTCTCATGTGCATTTGGAAAAAATGTGTATTCTGCTCTTTTAGGTTGGAATGTTCTGAGTAAATCTGTTAAATCCATCTGGTCCATTGTGTCATTCAAAGACACTGTTTAGTTGTTGATTTTCTGTTTGGATGATGTATCCAATGATGTAAATGGGGTGTCAAAGTCCCCTACTATTATTGTATTACTATCAATAATTTTCTTTATGTTTGTTATTAATGGTTTTTTGTATTTGTGTGCTCTCTTGTTGCTTGCATTAATATTTATGATTGTTATATCTTTTTGTTGGATTGTCCCAGCAAAGATTATGTAGTATCATTCTTTGTCCCTTGTTTCAGCCTTCATTTAAAATTTTATTTGTCCAAAATAAGCATTTCTAGATTGGAGTTAATATAGCAGAGTAGTAGGGGGACCCTATGCTTGCCTTGTCCCTCAAAAACAGCTAGATAAATATCAAATCATTTTGAACACCTACAAAATCAATCTGAGGACTGAAAAACAAACTGCATGTCTAGAGGGGGAAAACAGCCACATCATGGAAGATAGGAGCTGCAGAGATTTGATTTGGGGGAGAAATGAATTGCAGGTGCTATGGAGGGGAGGGAGCTCTGATCATGGAGACAGGAGTGAGAGGGAAAGAAAGAAAGAGTGAAATGGTGTGTGGTTGATTGCACAAGAAAAACTTTTCCCAAAACCGCTGGTTGGGTAAAGGAGAGGGGCTGACTACCACAAGTCTTTATAAGCAGCAGAGCACAAAGTCTGGAGTTTTAGGTGTCCATGCTATTGCTGGGGCCATGTCAGACAGGCTTAATGGTGCTCTGTGGGGAAGGAGGGTGGAGGCCTGGGAGCAGGCAGTGTGGTCTGAAAATCCACTGGGTCACACACGGAGAAACAGTTCCTCTTCTTGGAGTGTATTTGGGAGACGTAGTATGGCTTCTGTGGGGACAAAAGTGCTGGTGGGTTCCAACATGCTGTCATGTTCATTAGTATAGGAACAGAGACATCTGCTGAAAGCAGCAGACCTTGGTGCTGGCTTTTGCTGCACTTTTTCACAAACGCTGAACAACTGTGCAATCATGCGACAGCTTTTCTGGGACTAACTGGCAGCAGCCACATTATGGCAAGACACTCCATGCACTGGCAAGATCAGTGCAGGTCCACAACGTTCTGAGTTCCTAAAATTTGAGGTTTTGAAACCCAGTTGCACACCTGAAGTAAAACACAGGAGAACTGTGCTGCCTGGAAAGCAGATAGCTCAGACACAGACAGATTGAATGCAGGGATCCAAGAGAAGCCAGGGACACAAGAGGGGAGATTGTTCACTCTTCTGTGAGGGCTTCCTGAAGAGTGATGGGTGTCAACTCTCCACTCTGGGGACAAGAGAGTAGGGCGATGCCATTTTCCCCATACCTATCACTGATCTATTTCAGTGAGCAACACAGCACCCCCAGTGGAGGCTGGAGTCATTTACAATAAGCCTGCCCCCAACCCCCCTCAGGTGCCTCTTTACTAGGGCAAGTTGTGCCTGACAACCAGTGCAGCAGGCCCCTCCACCAGAACACTAGCACACACCCCTTGCACACACCAGGTCTACTGACCATAGAGTGCCGCAAAGCTTCAGCTACAGGGAAAATAGGATCTAGTTTCTTTTAGAAAGTAGACCAAAACACATCTAGTTAAAACTTGCCACATAGTGGACAAGGTCCAAACACTTTCCTCTTCAGGCAAGGAGAAACTCTGCAGAGGACTGAACTGAGGGAAGGAACCACTAAAACACAACAGCAGAGTACAAACTCTGAAACATGTCCTGAAGCACCAGACCAAGACACTATTGGACCTCCTCTTAAAACAACCATTACTCTTAAGAGCAGGTCTATAACAGGTTTTACACACACACACACACACACACAGTGACCTAGACAAAATGACAAGATGGAGGAATTCACCCTAAAAGAGAGAACAGGAAGAAGTCATGACCAGGAATTTACTCAAAACCTAAGTAAGATACTTAAATCAGAATATAAAACACAGTCATAAAGACACTAACTGTACTTTAGAAAACCATAGAAGACAGTAGAGAACCCCTTAACACAAAAATAAAATAACTAAAAATTGACAGGCCAGGGGTTTCTGGGGAGCTCAGCCAGTTAAGCATTTACCTTTGGTCAAGTCATGATCTCAGGGTCTTGGGATCAAGCCCTGCACTGGGCTCCCCGCTCAGTGGGGAGCCTTCTTCTCCCACTCCCTCTCCCTCTGCTGCTCCCCTGCTTTTGCTCTCTTTCTATCTCATAAATAAATAAATACAATATTTAAAATAATTTGACAGGCCAAAATAAAAAATACTATAACTGAGATGCAAAACCAACTGTATGCAATGACAATGAGGATGGAAGAAGCAGAGGAAGGAATCAGTGATACAGAAGATTAAATTATGGGGGAAAAAGGAAGCTGAAAAGAAGAGGGAAAGAAAAGTATTGGATCATGTATGTAGTCATAGGGAACTCAGTGACACCTTGAAGCAGAATAACATTCATATCATAGGAGTCACAGATAAAGTAGAGAAGGAAGAAGGGGCAGGTTTACTTGAGCAAATTATAGCTGAAAACTTCCCTAATATGGGGGAAGGAAACAAACATTGAGATACAGGAAGCACAGAGAACTCCCAACAAATTCAACAAAAGCTGTCCCACATCAAGACGTATTGTGGTCAAATTCACAAAATGCAGAGACAAGGATGGAATCCTGAAAGTAGAAAGTGGAAAAAGTCCTTAACCTAGAAGGGAAGACAGATCAGGTTCATAGCTCAACTGTCCACAGAAACTTGGCAGACTAGAAACAAGTGGCAGGATATATTCAACATGTTGAACAGGAAAAATATGCAGCCATGAATACTTAATCCAGCAAGGCTCTCATTCAGAATAGGAGAGACAGAGTTTACCAGACAAACAAAAACTAAAGGAGTTCATGACCACTAAACCAGCCCTGCAGGAAATATTAAGGGGACACTTTGAGTGGGGAAGAAAGGCCAAAATCAACAAAGATTACAAAGGAAAAGAGACCATCACCAGAAACACCAATTTTACATGTAAAACAGTGGCACTAAATTCATATCTATCAATAATCACTCTGAATGTACATGGATGGAATAAATGCTCTAATCAAAAGCACTGGGCATCATATTCACTAATGAATCATTGAACATTATACCAAAAACTAATGAGGTACTACACCTTGGCTAATTGAATTTAAATTAAAAAAGGAAAGAAAGAAAGAAAAAGAAAGAAAAACATATAGGGTATCAGAATGAATAGAAAAACAAGACCCATTTATATGTTGCCTATAAAGAAACTTGCAAATTGAAAATGAGAGGATGGAGAACAATCCTTCATGCTAATGGATATCAAAAGAACCATGGAGTAGCTATCCTTATATTAGACAAACCAAATTTTAAACCAAAGAGTATAACAAGAGATGAAGCAGGGCACTATATCATAATTAAGGGTCTATCTATCAAAAAGATCTAACAGTTGTAAACTTTATGCCTTCAACATGGGAGCACCCAAATATATAAATCAATTAATAACAAACATTAAGAAACTCATTGATGATAACACAATAATGGTAGGGGACTTTAACACTCCACTTAGAGCAATGGACAGATCATTTAAGCAGAAGATCAACAAGGAAAGAAGAGCTTTGAATGACGCACTGGACCAGATGGACTTTACAGATATATTCAGAGCATTTCATCCTTCAGCACCAGAATACACATTCTTTTCAGGTGCACACAGGTCATTCTCCAGAATAGATAAAATTCTGTGACACAAATCAACCCTCAACAAGTACAAAAATTTTGAGAACATACTGTGTGTGTTTTCAGACCACAATGCTATGAAACTTGAATTCAACCACAAGAAAAAATTTGGAAAGACCACAAATACATGAACGCTAAACAATATGCTAGTAAAAAAGAAATGTGTCACCAAGAAATCAACGAAGAAATTAAAAAATACATGGAAAAAATGAAAATGAAAATGAAAACACAGTGGCTCAAAACCTTTGAAAAGGTCATCCTAAAAGGGCAGTATTTGCAATAAAGACCGACGTCAAGAAGCAAGAGGAGTCTTGAATACATAACTTAATCTTACAGCTAAAGAGCTAGAAATGAACACCAAATAAAGCTTAAAGCCAGCAGAAGAAAGGAAATAATAAAGATTAGAGCAGAAATAAATAACATAGAAACAAACAAACAAAAAACCCCAGTAGAACAGATTGACAAAACTAAGAGCTGGTTTTTGAAAGAATTAATAAAATTGATAAGCCTCTAGTCAGGCTTATAAAAAGGAAAGAGAAAGGCCCCAGATAAATGAAATAATGAATGAAAGAGGAGCAATCACAACCAACACCACAGAAATATAAACAAATATAAATCTTATGAAAAATTATTTGCCAACACACTGGACGATCTGAAAGAAATGGATAATTTCCTACTAGCATAAAAACTACCAAAGCTCAAATATGAAGAAATACAAATTTGAACAGACACATAATCAGAAAAGAAATTGAATCAATAATCAAAAATCTCCCAACAAACAAGACTCCAGGACCAGCTGGTTTCCCAAGGGAATTCTACCAAATACTGAAAGAAGATTAACACCTATTCTTCTCAAACTGTTCAAAAAAACAGAAATAGAAGGAAAACTTGAGAACTCACTCTATGAGGCCAGCATTACACTGATTCCAAACCAGACAAATGCCCCACTAAAAAGGAGAATTAGAGACGAATATCCCTGATGAACATGGAGGCAAAAATTCTCAAAAAGATACTAGCAATTCGAATCTAACAGTACATTAAGAGAATTCTTCACCATGATCAAGTAGGATTTACTCCTGGGCTGTGAGGATGGTTCAATATTTGCAAATAAATCAACATGATACACCACTTAAAAAAAAGAAAAGATAGCCATATGATCTTCTCATTAGATGCAGAAAAAGCAGTTGAGAAAATACAGTGCCCATTCTTTATAAAAATTGTCAACAATGTAGGCATAGAGTGATTATACCTCAACAACATTAAGGCCATATAAAAAAAAAAGACCCACAGTTAATATCATCCTCAGTGGGGAAACACTGAGAGACTTTCCCCTTGGTCAGGAACATGACAGTGATGCCCATTCTCACCATTGTCATTTAACATGGTACTGGAAGTCTTAGCCTCAGCAATGAGACAACAAAAGGAAGTCAAGGAAGAGGTAAAACTCTCATTCTTCCCAGATGACCTGACTCTATGTAGAAAACACAAAAGACTTTACCAAAAAATTGCAAGACCTAATACATGAACTCAGCGAAGTTGCATTATATAAAATCAATGTACAGAAATATGTTGCATTACTATACATGAATAATGGAGCAGCTGAAAAAGAAATCAAGAAATCAATTTCATTTACAATTGCACCAAAAACTATAAGATCCCTATAAATAAACATAACAAAAGAGGTAAAAGATCTCTACTCTAAAAAGTACAGAACACTTATGAAAGAAATTGAAAAGGACCCAAAGAAATGGAAAAATATTCCATACTCACGGATTGGAAGAAAAAATATTGTTAAAAAGTCTATACCACCCAAAGCAATCTACATATTCAATGCAATCCCTATAAAGTTAACACCAGCATTTTTCACAGAGCTATAACAAACTATCCTAACATATGAATGGAACTATAAATGACTTGGAACATTCAAAGCAATCCTGAAAAAGAAAAGCAAAGTTGGAGGCTTCATGATTCTATATTTCAGGCTATATGACAAAGCTGTATTCATCAAGACAGTATAGCACTGGCACAAGAACAGACACATAGATCAATGGAACAGAATAGAGAACCCAGAAATGAACCCACAACTATATGGTCAACTAATCTTTGACAAAGCAGGAAATTATATCCAATGGAAAAAAGACAGTCTCTTCAACAAATGGTCTTGGGAAAATTTGACAGCCATATGCATAAGAAAGAAATTGGACCACTTTCCTACACAAAAATAAATCAAAATGGATGAAAGACCTAAATGTGAAATAGGAAACCATCAAAATCCTAGAAGAAAGTACAGGCAAGAATCTTTTTGACATTGGCTATAGTAATTTCTTATTAGAAATGTCTCCTGAGGCAAGGTAAACAAAAAATGAAATGAAATCTTGGTACTTCATCAAGATAAAAATCTTCTGCACAGTAAAGGAAGCAATCAACAAAAGTAAAAGGCAACCTAAGGAATGGGAGAAGATATTGGCAAATGAAATATCTGATAAAGGGTTAGTATCCAAAATCTGTAAAGGACTTCTCAAACTCAACACCCAAACAACAAATAATCCATTTAAGAAATGGGCAGATGACATGAACAGACATTATTCCTAAGAAGACATCCAGATGGCTAACAGACACATGAAAATGCTCAACATCACTCATCATCATGGAAATACAAATCAAAACTATGATGAAATACCTCCTCATGCCTTTCAGAATGGCTAAAATTAATAACACAGGACACAATAGATGTTCATGAGGATCCAGAGAAAGGGGAACCCTCTTGCACTGTGGTGGGAATGCAAACTGGTGCAGCCACTCTGGAAAACAGTATGGAGGTTCCTCAAAAAGTTAATGTGACTCCCCTACAATTGAGAATTTGTATTACTAAGTATTTACATGAAGAATACAAAAATACAGATTTGAAAGGGCACATACACCCCAATGTTTTTAGTAACATTTTCAACAATATCCATACTATGGAAAGAGCCCGAATGTCCATTGACTGATGAATGGATAATTAAGATATGGTAAATATATACAATGGAATATTACTCAGCTGTCAAAAAGAATTAACTCCTGCCATTTGCAATGATGTGGATGAAGCTAGAGTATATTATATTAAGCAAAAAATGTCAGTCAGAGGAAGGCCAATACCATATGATTTCACTCCTTTGTGAAGTAACAAAACAGATGAATAAATGGGGAGGGAAAAAGAGAGACGGAAGCAAATCATAAGAGAGTCTTAAGTATAAAGAACAAACTGAGGGTTATTTGAAGGAGGTGGGTAGGATATTGGCTAAATGGGTGCTGGGTTTTAAGGAAGGCACTTGTTATGACGAGCACTGGATGCTATATGTATGTGATGAATCACTAAATTCTTCTCTGAAACCAGTATTACACTATGTTAACTAACTAGAATTTAAATAACAATTTGAGAGAAACAAAACAAAAAAATAAGCCTTGCTACTCAGGCTTTCTCTTCACTTCCATTTGCATTATAAATATTTCTCCATTCCTTCACTTTCAGTCTGCATGTGTCTTTAAGTTCCAAAATGAAGGTCTTGTAGGCTGTATGTAGATAGGTCTTGTTCTCTTATCCATTCCACGACCTTATGTCTTTTCCATGGAGCATTTACTGCATTTACATTCAAAGAAATTATTGATATGTGTGAATTCAGTGCCATTTTGTTACTTTTTAAAAAAGATTTTATTTATCTAAGAAAGAGAGACAGAGATAGCAAGCCAGGAGGAGAAGAAGAAGAAGGCTGTCTGCTGAGCAGGAAGCCCAGCAGGGGCTCAATCCCAGGACCCTGGGATTATGACCTGTGCAAAGGCAGAGGCATAAATGACTGAGCCACCCTGTCACCCCATTTTGCTACTTTTTTAATGTTTGTTTTTGTGGTTCTTCTCTGTTCCTATCTTCTCTTGCTCCCTTTTCTTCTGCTTAATTAGCATTCTTTAGGACAGTTCTTGGCTTCCTTATGATTTATTGTTTTGCATATCTATTACTGGTTTATGATATGTGAATACCACTTGGTTTATATAAAATATGTTCTGCATATAGCCGTCTATATTAAGTTGATATGCTTAATTTTGAACTCTTCCTTTACTCCACTCCTCACTATAGATATTTGGTATCATATTTCAGATCTTTTTATTTTGTGCTTCTCTTGTTTGACTTTTGCAGATATACTTAAATGTTTGCTTAAACATTGTATACTTAAAATTTCTTGTAGGACTGTGTTTTTGCTTATGAATTCTTTTAACTTTTCTTTGGGAAAATCTTTATCTCTCCTTCTAGTCTTTTTTTTTATGTTCACTTAGCCACTGTATAGCACATCATTAGTTTTTGATGTAGTGTTCAATGATTCATTAGTTGTGTATAACATTCAGTGCTCACCACAACACATGCCCTCCTTAATACCCATCACCTTAATACTCCCCTCACCCCCCTCCTTTCTGTAACCCTCACTTTGTTTCCTGGAGTCCAGAGTTTCTCATGGTTTTTTCCCTCCCTGATTTCCTCCTGTTAAGTTTTCCCTCCCTTCCCCTGTGGTCCTCTGCACTATTCCTTATGTTCCATGTATGAATGAAACCATATGATAATTTCCTTTCTCTGCTTGACATATTTTGCTTAGCATAATCCCCTCCAGTTCCATCCATGTTGAGCAAATGGTGGGTATTCATCCTTTCTGAGAGCTGAGTAATATTCCATTGCAAATATGGACCACATCTTCTTTATCCATTTGTCTGTTGAAAGGCATCTCGGCTTCCAGTTTGGCTATTGTGAACATTCCTGCTATGAACATTGGGGTGCATCTGCCCCTTCTTTCACAACATCTGTATCCTTGGGGTAAATACCCAGTAGTGCAATTGCTGGGTCATAGCATAGCTCTATTTTTAATAACTCAAGGAAACTCCATACTGTTTTCCAGAGTGGCTGTACCAACTTCCATTCGCACCAACATCCTTGCCAAAACTTGTTGTTTTCTGTCTTGTGAATTTTTGCCATTCTAACTGGTGTAAGGTGGTATCTCATTGTGGTATTGATTTGTATTTCCATGATATCTAACGCTGTTGAACATTTTTTCATGTGTCTGATGGTCATTTGTATGTCTTCCTTGGAGAAGTGTCTTCTCATGACTTCTGCCCATTTCCTGATTAGATTATTTGTTTTTTGGGTGTTGAGTTTGATGAGTTCTTTATAGATCTTGGATACCAGCCCTTTACCTGAAATGTCATTTGCAAATATCTTCGCCCATTCTGTAGGTTGCCTTTTAATTTTGTTGACTGCTTCCCTTGCCATGCAGAAGCTTTTTATCTTGATGAAGTCCCAAAAGTTCATTTTTTTTGTTTGTTTCCCTTGCCTTTAGAGACATGTCTGGAAAGAAGTTGCTGTGGCCAAGGTCGAAGAGGTTACTGCCTGTGTTATCCTCTAGGATTTTGATGGATCCATGTCTCACATTGAGTTCTTTCATCCATTTTGAGTTTATCTTTGTGTATGGTGTGATTGTCTAGTTTCATTTCTCTGCATGTGGTTGTCCAGTTTTCCAACCACCATTTATTGAACAGACTGTCTTTTTTCCATTGGATGTTCTTTTGTGCTTTGTCAAAGATTAACCTTACAGTTGAGGGTCCATTTCTGGGGTCTCTATTCTGTTCCATTGCTTTATGTGTCTGTTTTTGTGCCAATACCATACTGATGACTACAGCTTTCTAATATGGCTTGAAGTCAGGCATTGTGATGCCCCCAGCTTTGGTGTTCTTTTCAACATTCCCCTTGCGATTTGGGGTCTTTTCTGGTTCCATACAAATTTTAGGATTGTTCCAGCTCTGTGAAACAATGTTGATGATATTTTCTTAGGGATTGCATTGAACATGTAAATTGTTCTGTATAGCATAGACATGTTAACAATGTTTATTCTTCCAATCCATGAGCATGCAATGTTTTTCCATTTCTTTGTGTCTTCCTCAATTTCTTTTATAAGTGTTCTGTAGTTTCTAGAGTATAGATCCTTTACCTCTTTGGTTAGGTTTATTCCTAGGTATCTTATGGCTTTTGGCATTGTAAATGGAATTGATTCTTAATTTCTCTTTCCTCTGTCACAGTGTTAGTGTATAGAAATACAACTGATTTCTGTGTATTGATTTGGTATCCTGCCACGTTGCTGAATTGCTGTATGAGTTCTAGTAATGTTGGGGTGGAGTCATTTGAGTTATGCACATAAAGTATCATGTCATCTATGGAGAGAGAACACTTGACTTCTTTGCTAATTTGAATGCCTTTTATTTCTTTTTGTTGTCTGATTGCTGAGGCTAGGACTTCTAGTAGTGTTTTGAATAATAGTCATGAGAGTGGGCATCCCTGTTGTATTCCTGACCTTAAGGGAAAAGTTCTCAGTTTTTTCCCATTGAGAAAGATATTCACTGTGGGCTTTTCATAGATGGCTTTTATGATGTTGAGGTATGTTCCCTTTATCCCTGTACTTTAAAGAGTTTTAATCAGGAAACAATGCTGTATTTTGTCAAATGCTTTTTTTTTTGCATCAAATGAGAGGACCATACAGTTCTTGTCTTTTCTTTTATTAATGTGCTCTCTCACGTCGATTGATTTGTGAGTGTTGAGCCATCCTTGCATCCCAGGAATAAATCCCACCTGGCTGTGGTGAATAATCCTTCTAATGTACTGTTGGATCCTATTGGCTAGGGACTTGTTGAGTATTTTGGCATCCATGTTCATCAGGGATATTGGTCTTTCATTCTCCTTTTTTATGGGGTCATTGTCTGGTTTTGAGATCAGGGCAATGCTGGCCTCATAGAACGAGTTTGGAAGTTTTCATTCCATTTCTATTTTTTGAAACAGCTTCAGTAGAATGGGTATTAATTCTTCTTTAAATGTTTGGTAAAATTCCCCTGGGAAGCTGTCTGGCCCTGGACTCTTGTTTCTTGGGAGGTTTTTGATTACTGCTTCAATTTCCTTCTGGTTATTGGATAGTTCAGATATTCTATTTCTTCCTGTTTTGGTCCTGTTAGTTTATAAGTTTCCAGGAATGCTTCAATTTCTTCTGGACTGCTTAATTGTTGGCATATATTTGCTGGTAATAATTTCTAATAATTTTTTCTATTTCCTTGGTGTTAGTTGTGATCTCTCCCCTTTCATTCATGATTTTATTAATTTGGGTCTTTCCCTTTTTCTTTTGGATAATTATGGCCAGCATTTTATCAATCTTATTAATACGTTCAAAGAACCAGGTTTTTCTTTCATTGGTCTGTTCCACTGTTTTCTCATATCTATTTCACTGATTTCTGCTCTAATCTTTATTTCTCTTCCCCTCCTTGGTTTAGGCCTTATTTGCTGTTCTTTGTCCAGGTCTTTTAGGTGTAAGGATAGCTTGTGTATTTGGGATTTTTCTAGTTTTTTGAGAGAGGCGTGTATGGCTATGTAGCCAGAGACTGCCTTTGCAGTATCCCATAGATTTTGGGCCAATGTATTTTCATTCTCATTAGTTTCAAATAATTGTTTGAATTTATCTTTAATTTCCTGGTTGACCCAATCATTCTTTAGCAGGATGGTCTTTACTTTCAAGGGTTTGAATTGCATCTAAATTTCTTCTTGTGTTTCAGTTTCAGTTTCACAGCATTGTGGTCTGTAAATATGCATTGGACAATCTCAGTCTGTTGTTATCGGTTGAGACCTGATCTGTGACCCAGTATGTGATCTATTCTGGAGAAAGTTTCATGTGCACTCGAGAAAAATGACTATTCTGCTGTTTAAGGATAGAATTTTCTGTATATATGTACAAAGTCCCTGTGGTCCAATGTGTCATTCAAAGATCTTGTTTCTTTGTTGATCTTTTGCTTATATGATCTGCCCATTGCTGTGAGTATAGTGTTGAAGTCTCCTACTATTAATGTATTATTATTAATATGTTTCTTTATTTTGGTTATTAATTGGCTTATGTAATTCGCTGCTCCCATGTTGGGGGCATAGATGTTCACAATTGTTAGATCTTCTTGTTGGATAGACCCTTTAGGTACGATATAGTGTCCCTCTACATCTCTTACTGCAGTCTTTGGTTTGAAATCTAATTTGTTTGAGATGGGAATTGCTACCCCAGCTTTCTTTTGTTGTCTGTTGGCATGGTAAATGGTTCTCCATCCTCTCACTTTCAATCTCAGGTGTCTTTAGGTTCAAAATGAGTCTCTTGTAGACAGCATATGGATGGGTCCTGCTTTTTTATCCAATCTGAAACCCTGTGTCTCTTGATGGGAGCATTTGGCCCATTTGCATTGAGAGTAACTCTTGAAATATGAGAATTTAGTGCCATTGTATTGCCTGTAAGTCCCTGTTTTCATAGGTTTCTGTTTATTTCTGGTCTATGTGACTCTTGGGATTTCTCTTCACTTACAGAATCCCCCTTCATATTTCTTGCAGGGCTGGTTTGATGGTCACATATTCTTTCAGTTTCTGCCTGTCCTGAAAGGTCTTTATCTCTCCCTCTGTTCTGAATGACAGTCTTGCTGGGTAAAGTACTCTTGGCTGCATGTTCTTTTCATTTAATAACCTGAATATGTCCTGCCAGCCCTTTATGGCTTGCCAGGTTTCTGTGGACAGGTCTGATGTTATTCTGTTGTTCCTCCCTCCATATGTAAGAAATCTCTTCCCCCTAGCTGTGCTCTGGATAGCTTCCTTGGCTCTAAGATTTGTAAGCTTTATTATTACATGTCGGGATGTTGATCTATTTCTATTGATTTTGGGAGGGGTCCCTTCTGCCTCTTTGAGATTAATGCTTGTTTCCTTCCCCAGATTAAGGACATTCTCAGCTATGATTTGCTCAAATATACCTTCTAATCCTTCTCTTTCTCCATCCCCTTGGGGATCCCAATAATTCTGACATTGGAACGTTTCATGCTGTTGTTGAGCTCTCTATTTCCATGTGCTACCAGCTTCTTATCCATATCTTCCTCAGCTTCTTTCCTTTCTATCAACTTATCTTCTAGATAACTAATGAGTTCCTCTGCCTCATTTATCCTGGCTGTTAGAATGTCCGGTTTAGACTGCATCTCATTCATAGCATTTTTAAGTTTGGCCTGATTAGATCTCATTTATGCCCTTATAGATTCTATATTGTCACTAATGCTTTTTTCAAGCCTCACTATTGACTTCATCATTGCTATCCTGAATTCTATCTCTGACATCTTGCTTATATCCATATCCATTACTTCTGTGGCAGAGGACATTGTCTCTCATTCTTTTCTTTTTTGAGGAGTTCCTCCTGCTTGTCATTGTGTCTAGGTATGGTTGAGTGAATGGAAAGACTCCAAAATATCAACCATGACCCAAGCAAGATGCACCCTAGCAAAATGTGGAGTGGTCTGACACCATCACCGAAAAAGAAAGAGAAAATGAAACACAAGAGTGGAATTTAAAAACATGAAAAAGTATAAAAAAAATTAAACAACTTAAAGAAGGGGGAAGGGAAGGTGGGGGGTACAATATCTCAGTGTGGACAAAACAGGGTGTTTCAGTTGTTCTTGGGTATATTTTGGTCTTTGTGTTAGAGGACACTCTGTTCCAATATTACTAGGAACATAAAACTTCTATCTATAGAAATGTAAACCTGAGTAGAATAAAACATGGGTGAAGATAAAGCATATATCTATAAAAAATGTAGATGTATAAAAATACAAATTAAAAAAGTGACTATGAATAATGATTTGGCATAATAGACATCTAGTTGAAAATAAAAGAAGATATAATGAAAAATACAGCAGGGGAAAATGGCATGAGAAAAGGAAAAAGAAAGAATGAAGGAAAGAAAAGAAAAGGAGAATTATACCTGAAAAATAAACAGGTCATGCGGCCACATCTGTAGCTCAACATAAAATTTTCCCATGGCATTGTGATTTTCCAGTAGTATAGTATCCAAAAGATTGTAATCCAACTGTTCTTCCAGCCTGTCTTCTGGGGGAGGGGCCTTCCAAACTGTTTCTCAGGTAACCCTGCCTTTGCAGAGCTGCCCCATACCCTGTCAGGAGGCTGGGCTCAGTGGAAACCAGTTCTCTGTGTGGCTTTTTTCCCTGGGACCAGAGGATTAGGTGATCAGAGGAATGATCAGAGCAAAAATGTCCACCAGTAAACCTCTGGACCAGAGCAGAAAATTCACAGTTTGCCCTCCTTAATAAACTCTCCAGGACAAAGAGTCTCCACTTCGGGTTGCACCACTGAAAATCATAGCCTTCTGCACTGTGTACCCACAGCTACTCTCTCAGAAGTGATTTCAGGGGGCTGGGAATATCTCTGCCCTTTGTGCTTCTAAAACCACAAGTGGCTGTGGGCTTGCAAGCAATCCCTAAGCTCCAGAACCAGGTCTGTGTTCTGCCCTAAAGGCCTTTCCTGGCTGCTACTGCTCTGCGAGTTTTTGCCCAGTAGTGAACGCAGGTTCCAGATTTTTTTGAGGCTGTTCAAGGAAAGAACAGATATCGACCCACCCAGTTTGCGGTTTTTGGTGATCCGAGCTGAGAATCTCTTCCTGGGCTCACTGACCATATCCTACTTCCTGGCTCCAATTCTTGGGCCCCCTACTGTTTCAGGAATCTCCTTTTGCTCTGTGGTGCCTTGTAAACGGAGACCACCATGTGCTACCTAGAATACTGCCTTTTCATTTCCAAAGCCCCCTTCAGGGAGGGGTGTCACTAGAGCAGATTTTTAAGGGTTCCAATTTTGGGCTCCAGTATTATATCACTTTCCAGGTGCCAGCTTATGGCATGCCCTCCCCCTTCTGTTTATCTTCCAATATCTCTCCACAGATTCATGATTCTGTAGGTCTTACCTGTTCAAAGGCAGTCGCTTTTCTGCTTGTAGAGATCCAGATATATATATATTCTTACATCACAGGTTGATTTTGTGGGTGTTCGAAATGGTTTGATAGATATCCAGTGAAATTCAAGGGACAAGTTGAAATGGGGTCCCCTACTCCTCTGTCATCTTGCCTTCCTCTCCCTCCTTCTATTCTTAATGATAGCGTCACTGGATAGAATATTCTTGGCTGTAGATTTTTCCCTTTCAGCACTTTGAATATATCATGATATTCTCATCTGGCCTGTAAAGTTTCTGCTAAGAAAGCTGCTGATAGCCATATGAGGTTTCCTTTGTATGTAACTGTGTCTTTCTGCTTTAAATTTTTTCCTTCATCACTACATTTGGCTATTTTAATTATCATGTATCTTGGTGTGGACCTACTTGGGTTGAATTTTTGGAGGAATCTCTGTGCCTAATGCATCTGGTATCTGTTTCCTTCCCCAGATTAGGGACATTTTCATCTATTACGTCTTTAAATAAACTTTCAGCCTTCTCTTTTCTTCTTCTTCTGGCATCCCTATAGTGGGAATGTCATTATACTTGGTAGAATCACTGAGTTTCCTAAGATAATTTGCAACTTGCATAATTGTTTTTTTTGTCTCACTTGCTCAGCTTAATTAGTTTTTATTATTCTGTCTTCTAGGTTGCTATTTTGTCCCTCTGCTTCATCTAGTCTGCTATTTATTCCATCTAGTGTGTTTTTAATTTCATTTACTGTGTTTTTCATCTCTGATTGGTTCTTTTTTTTTTCTCCACAATTTTATTAAAATTGATGTTAGTTCACATATAGTGTAGTATCAGTTTCAGGAGTAGAATCTAGCAATTCATCACTTACATATAACACTGAATGCTCATCACAACAAGTGCCTTCTTTAATGGCAATCACCCATTTAGCCCATCCCCCCCACCTCCCTCCAGCAACCCTCAGGTTCTTCCCTATATTTAAGAGTCTCTTGTGGTTTGCATCCCTCTCTGTTTACTTTGCTGTGCAAAGGCTTTTTATCTTGATGAAGTCCCCATAGTTCATTTTTGCATTTGTTTCCCTTGACTTTGGAGAGGTGTCTAGTAAGAAGTTGCTATGGCCAAGGTGGAAGAGATTGCTGCCTGTGTTCTTTCTGGGATTTTGATGGTTTCTTGTCTCACATTTAGGTCTTTCATCCATTTTGAATTTATTTTTGTATATGGTGCAAGAAAGTGGTCCAGTTTCATCCTTCTGCATGTGGCTGTCCAGTTTTCCCAATGCCATTTGTTGAAGAGACTGTCTTTTTTTATTGGATATTCTTTCTTTCTTTGTCAAAGTATATTTGACCATATAGATGTGGGTCCATTTATGGGTTGCCTATTCTATCCCATTGATCAATGTGTTTGTTTTCATGCCAGTACCATATTATTCTGATGATTATAGCTTTGTGATACAGCTTGAAATCTGGAATTGTGATGCCTTCAGCTTTGGTTTTTTCTTTCCACATTACTTAGGCCATTCAGGATCTTTTGAGGTTCCATGTAAATTTCAGAATTGTTTGTTCTAGCTCTGTGAAAAATGTTGGTGGTTTTTTTGGATACATATTACATTGTATGTGCAGATTGTTTTGGGTTGTATAGACATTTTATTTTATTTTTTTATAATAATATTTTTTTATTATATTATGTTAGTCACCATACAGTACATCCCTGTTTTTTTATGTAAACTTCGATGATTTATTAGTTGAGTATAACACCCAGTGCACCATGCAATACATGCCCTCCTTACTACCCAACAAGACATTTTAACAGTGTTCATTCTTCCAATCCAGAGCATGGAATGTTTTTCCATTTCTTTGTGTCCTCTCCAATTTCTTTCATAAGTGTTCTAGATTTTTTAGAGTATAGACCTTTTACCTCTTTGGTTATATATCTAGGTATCTTATGGTTTTTGTGCAATTGTAAATGTGATTGATTCCTTGATTTCTTTTTCAGCTGCTCCATTATTGGTATATAGAAATGCAACGTATTTCTGTACATTGATTTTATATCATGCAAATTTACTCAATTCATGTGTCAGTTCTAGCAATTTTTTCGTGGGGTTTTTTGGTTTTTCTACATAGAGCATCACGTCATCTGTGAAGAGTGAAAATTTGACTTTTTCCTTGACGATTTGGATGCATTTTCTTTCTTTTTATTGTCTCATTGCTGAGGCTAGGACTTCCAGTACTATGTTGAACAGTTGTGATAGCAGACATCCATGTCATGTTCCTGACCTTAGGGGAAAAGCTTTTAGGTTTTCCCCACTGTGGTTGATATCAGTTGTGGATCTTTTGTATATGGCCTTTATATGTGGAGGTGTGTGTCCCTTCCATCCCTACTTTCTTGAGAACTTTTATCAAAAAAGGATGCACTATTTTGTCAAATGTTTTTTATGTATCTATTGAAGTGATCATATGTTTCTTACAATTTCTTTTATTGTGGTGTATCACGTCAATTGATTTGTGGATACTGAACAACCCCTGTGGCCCAGGAATAAATCCCACTTGATAGTGGTGAAGAATTCTCTTAACGTACTGTTAGATTTGAATTTCTAGTAACTTTTTGAGAATTTTTGCCTCCATGTTCATCAGGGATATTGGTCTATAATTCTCCTTTTTAGTGGGGTGTTTGTCTGGTTTTGGAATCAATGTAATGCTGGCCTCATAGAGTTTGGATGTTTTCCTTCCATTTCTGTTTTTTTAAAATTTTAAATAGTTTATTTTTTTTAGTAAGAGTTTTACATTTATAATAAAATCAAGAGGAAGGTACAGAGATTTCTCATATACACCCTGTCTCTACATGCATGGCCCCATTATCAGTATCACTCACTAGTATGGTACATTTATTACAATTGGTGAACCTACAGTGATATATCATCACCTTGAATTTAAAGTTTACCTAAAGGTTCACTCTTGTACGTTCTATGGATTTGGACAAATATATGACATATATTCATCATTGTTTTTTATCATATATAGTATTTTCAATGCCCTGAAAACCCCGCTATGCTCTGCCTGTTTATTTCTACCCCTACCACTTCTGACAACCAGTTGCTGATCTTTTTATTGCCTCCATAGTTGTGTGCTTTCCAAAATGTCATATAGTTAGAATCATAAAGTATGTAGACTTCTCAGAATTGCTTCTTTCACTTAGTAATATGCATTTAAGATTTCTCCATGTCTTTTCATGGCTTGATAAAATTTCTTTTTAGCACTGAGTAATATTTTATTTTCTGCATGGTATCAGTTCATTAATCCATTTATCTACTGAAGGGTATCTTGGCTGCTTCCAAGTTTTGGCTTTATGGATAAAGCTGCTTTACACATCCTTTTTGATAAACATAACATGTTTTATAAACCTCAGGTTTTTGTGGAGACATAAATTTTCAACTTCTTAGGATAAATACCAAGAAGCATGATTGCTGGATAACATGGTAAGCATATGTTTAGTTTTGTCAAACACCATCAGATTGTTTTCCAAAATGGATATACCATTTTGCATTTCCACCAGCAGTATATGAGAATTCTTATTTCTTCACATCCTTGCCAGCATTTGGCAGTCAATGTTCTGGATTTTAGCCCTTCTAACAGGTGTGTAGTGGTATCTCATTATTTTAATTTGCATTTCCCTGATAACATATGATAATAAGCATCTTCTCTTATGCTTATTTGCCATCTTCTTTGAATCTTTTTAGCAAGGTATCTCTTAATATCTTTGTCCCAATTATTAAATCTGGTGGTTGTTTTCCAGTTGTTGAATTTTAAGAGTTACTTGTATGTATTTTTAGTAATATTTTTTATTATGTTAGTCAACATACAGTACATCCCTAGTTTTTGATGCAAACTTCCATGATTCATTACTTGCGTGTAATACCCAGTGCACCATGCAATACGTGCCCTCCTCTATACCCATCACCAGCCTATCTCATTCCCCCACCCCCTCCCCTCTGAAGCCCTCAGTTTGTTTCCCACAGTCCATAGTCTCTCATGGTTCATTCCTCCTTCTGTTTACCCCCCCTTCTTCTTCACTTTCTTCTCCTACTGATCTTCCTACTACTTATGCTCCATAGATGAGAGAAATCTTATGATAGTTGTCTTTCTCTGCTTGACTTATTTCACTTAGCATTATCTCCTCCAGTGCCATCCATGTTGCAGAAAATGTTGAGAATTCGTTCTTTCTGATAGCTGAGTAATACTCCATTGTATATATGGACCACAACTTCTTAATCTAGTCACCTGTTGAAGGGCATCTCGGCTCCTTCCACGATTTAGCTATTGTGGACAATGCTGTTATGAACATTGGGGTGCATATGGCCCTTCTCTTCACTATGTCTGTATCTTTGGGGTAAATACCCAGTAGTGCAATGGCTGGGTCATAGGGTAGCTCAATTTTTAACTTTTTAAGGGACCTCCGCACTGTTTTCCAAAGTGGCTGTACCAACTAGCATTCACATCAACAATGTAGGAGGGATCCCTTTTCTCCACATCCTCTCCAACATTTGTTGTTTCTTGCCTTGTCAATTTTTGCCATTCTAACTGGCGTGAGGTGGTATCTCAGTGTGGTTTTGATTTGAATTTCCCTGATGGCTAATGATTTTGAACATTTTTTCATGTGTCTGTCAGCCATTTGTATGTCTTCATTGAAAAAGTGTCTCTTCATATCTTCTGCCCATGTTTTGATTCATTTATTTGTTTCTTGTGTATTGAGTTTGAGAAGTTCTTTGTAGATCTTGGATACTAGTTTTTTTTTAAACCAAATAATTTTTTAATCATCAAATATTTAGTGAACACTTACCGCATAGTAGGGGACACAAAGGTGTATGATTCACACAATTTGGGGACTGTTAAAAAAAGACACCAGACCAGAGAGAGTCAATTGTGCTAAGCCCCACATCAGCAAAACAACTAACCAAAATGTAGTTTCAATGTCTTCCAGGAAGTCTATCTTAAACCAGTCAATCTGCAATTTTTGGTCACTTGTGAGACAATCCGTCAGACCTCTTAAGTCCCAAGGGAATATAAGTTAATTGGTCTTTCCTTGTTCCTGCTCCCTTCTGCCTATAGAAGTCTCCCATTTTATACAGTTCCTCAGTCTTCCTTTATGTTTGTCAGAAGGGGTGCTGCCTGATTTATGAATCATTGAAGAAAGCCAACTTGATCTTTAAATTGACTCAGTTGTATTTTGTCTTAAACAGGTTTGGAAGCAGTGGTGAGATTGAAGGGACTTCGGGTGGCTTTGGGGACAACCTGAAACACAGGTATGGTACCTGTGAGACCTTTTGAGTTCTCTGTCTTTCTCACTAGTTTGAAGGGTACTAACCAGTGTCTTCTCAGTTCTGTGTTTTGTTCTCTTTGTGTCAAGATACAAATTTAATTGGCTTTCTAGTCTGGAATTACCCTTTTTGAAAGTACAGTCCTGTATAAAATCCTCATTCTCACTGGTTCAGCCATTTTCCCACTTTTCCTTGTCCCCAGTTCAGGCCACAATCCTCACATTTTGGGTTGTTGAATCCACCCTTTCCCCAGTCCTGAGTTCCATTGGAACTGCCAGTGGAGCATGCAGGGCCTTTGCTAGGCCAGGGTGCAGTAACACTTATTGGTTACTGCCGGTGTGTTAAGGTGCACCCGTTTGTTTGTCTTGTTTTGTATGGACGAAGCTATTGTTAATGGAATCTGGGAAGCAAGGATGGAACAAATATTGGTGGGCATGGGTTGATCATCTTAAAGCTGTTATAGCACTTGTTGCTTAACCTAAGGACTCCTCTGCTAAAATAAATTGGTCATGAAATGGGTTAGCTTGACACTAGGTCACCTGCCCATCTTGAGAAAATTTCCATGCAACAAGGTACACTTTAAATCACCACTCAATCCCAAACACAGATGCATATCGTTCTTAGATAATATTTTAGACCAGTGAGACATAAACACTTAGATAAATAGAAAAACAAATAAATTAAACGGAATGCCTAAATTCTAAAATGTTAAGCATACCACCTTTTGGTGCAACCACTTATGTTATGTCTAAGAACTATGGTCCCAGAAGCCTTAACTATCTACAGATACAACAAAATCTAACAAAAACAACCTGTATTTGGACAAGATAAGTGTTTTTTGCCCTAAAAACTTATCTTGGTAATAATCAGATTGTGGGCTCAAAAATATTGCCATAAAGAAATGTGAGCTGCACCCATTTACAGCTAGTTATGGTTAGAGAGAGATGTGGGTATTATGGCTAATGGCAGTACCAAACTCCTGCCAGCCCTCAGGGAGATTACTGTGGCCCTTATATGAAATGTTCCAATTAGGTAGACCTGCACTTGAAGGTCAGTGTTACCAAATTAAGTAAACTGGGTGGGTTACCTATTTTTATTGGCATGCAAAAGCCTCTAACATGTTTCAAGGTTCCAAATTAGATTTACTTGAAAGATTTGTTGCAAAAGGTTCATGAAAAATTAGAGACAGAAGACTACCTAAAACGAAAGACTATAAGACTCTCCTCTGTCCTTCATTTGGTTACTTATTCTATAATCCTTTGTCTAAATTGACTTTCCTCTCTAAAGAAATTACATGACAGTAAACAAAACTTCAGCAAGTAAGTGGCCTTACAGACACCCCCATATCTACATTTGAGGAAGTCCCCCTGGCAGAGTTTATGAGACTCTCAGGAATTCTCTGATAAACTGCCTCATTGTTCCATTCAATAGCTTACAGAAACTAACAGGTAAATTTAAAAAAAGCCTTTCAAAATTCTAATAGTTTCTGGAGATCCATTCTTTACTTAGACTCAACTCAGAGCCTGCAGATGGAATCCTGGAAAACTGGCAGAACCCAACAAAGGGTGAGAATTTTTATGAGAGTCAGCTCTCCCAGATCTCTGTCTGCACTACCCAGTCGAGAATAGAAAATGAAATATGTCTTGTACCCTCTTTGGGAATGTCTCTTCAGTCCATGGATTTGTTCCATAGTGACAGAATACTTCCTGTTTCCATGGCTGAAAACTGACAAGACATTTAATGGGATTTGTAAGAAGCTATGTAATCAGAACATTTCCATAACAAAAGCTGATGTTCAAAACCCAAAATGAGGTTTCTTGGCCTTCCTTCCAATCTAAAATGAAACTACAAACAAAGGGAGAGAAAAATCTTCTGCCTTTCTGAAAAGGATTTCTGAAGCATTCCAAATGCAAATAGTTCTAAATACAGAATATAAAAACCTTTGGGTTTCCATTATAGTTGGAGATCTTCTCCCTTGTAATAAATATAAAGTAAGGATAATGTAGTTGGATCTATTGGATCAAATGTAGTGTCATTTGGGCTGCAAGCCAAATCTTTAGAAATTGAGAGCAAATGTGCTTGCTGGAAAAATATTTTCAAAACTACAAATACAGCTCAAGTGGCAGTGCAAAGTTTACCTATTATTTTTTGACCAATCCCAAATCCTCACTTTTTTTATGATATTATATTAGTCACCATACAGTACATCCCAGGTTTTTGATGTAAAGTTCCATGATTCATTACATGAGTATAACACCCAATGCACCATGCAATACGTGCCCTCCTTAATACCCATCACCAGCCTATCTCATTCCCCCACGCCCCTCCCCTCTGAAGCCCTCAGTTTGTTTCCCAGAGTCCATAGTCTTTCATGGTTCATTCCCCCTTCTGATTACCCCCCCTTTCGTTATCCCCTTCTTCCCCTACTGATCTTCCTAGTTCATATGCTCCATAGATGAGAGAAATCATATGATAATTGTCATTCTCTCCTTGACTTATTTCACTTAGCATTATCTCCTCCAGTGCTGTCCATGTTGCAGCAAATGTTGGGAAATCGTTCTTTCTAACGGCTGAGTAATATTCCATTCTATATATGGACCAGAACTTCTTAATCCAGTCATTTGTTGAAGGGCATCTCGGTTCCTTCCATGATTTAGCTATTGTGGACAATTCTGCTATGAACACTGGGGTGCATATGGCCCTTCTCTTCACTATGTCTGTATCTTTGGGGTAAACACCCAGTACTGCAATGGCTGGGTCATAGGGTAGCTCAATTTTTAACCTTTTAATGGACATCCACACTGTTTTCCAGAGTGGCTGTACCAACTTGCATTCCCACCAACAATGTAGGAGGGATCCCCTTTCTCCACATCCTCTCCAGCAATTGTTGTTTCTTGCCTTGTCAATTTTTGCCATTCTAACTGGCGTAAGGTGGTATCTTAGTGTGGTTTTGATTTGAATTTCCCTGATGGCTAATGGATTTTGAAAATTTTTTATGTGTCTGTTAGCCATTTGTATGTCTTCATTGGAAAAGCGTCTGTTCATATCTTCTGCTCATTTTTTGACTTGTTTATTTGTTTCTTGTGTACTGAGTTTGAGAAGTTCTTGGTAGATCTTGGATAATAGTCCTTTATCTGTAGTGTCATTGGCAAATATATTCTCCCATTCTGTAGGCTGCCTCTTACTTGTTTGACTGTTTCCTTGGCTGTGCAGAAGCTTTTTATCTTGATGAAGTCCCATAAGTTCATTTTATCTTTTATTTCTCTTGCCTTTGGCGATGTGTCGTGAAAAAGGTTGCTCTGGCCGATGTCATAGAAGTTGTTGCCTATGTTCTCCTCTAGAATTNATGCTTTGGCCAATGTCGTATAGGTTGCTGCCTATGTTCTCCTCTAGAATTTTGATGGATTCCTGTCTTGCATCGAGGTCTTTCATCCATTTGGAGTTTATTTTTGTGTGTGGTGTGAGAGAGTGGTCAAGTTTCATTCTTTTGCATGTAGCTGTCCAATTTTCCCAGCACCATTTATTGAAGAGACTGTCTTTTTTCCACCGGATGTTTTTTCCTGCTTTATCAAAGATTAGTTGCCCAAAGAGCCGAGGGTCCATTTCTGGGTTCTCTATTCTGTTCCATTGGTCGATGTGTCTGTTTTTGTGCCAGTACCATGCTGTCTTTGTGATCACAGCTTTGTAGTACAGCTCGAAATCCGGCATTGTGATGCCCCCAGCTTTGTTTTTCCTTTTCAACAGTTCCTGGGTGATTCGTGGCCTTTTCTGGTTCCATACAAATTTAAGGATTATTTGTTCCAGTTTTTGAAAAATGTCCTTGGTATTTTGATTGGGATAGCATTGAAAGTGCAGATTGCTCTGGGTAGCATAGACATTTTAACTATGTTAATTCTTCTGATCATGAGCATGGAATATTTTTCCATCTTTTTGTGTTTTCCTCAATGTCTTTCAAGAGTGATTTATAGTTTCTAGNATATCTTTCAAAAGTGATCTATAGTTTCTAGGATATAGGTCCCTTTACGTCTCTGATTAAGTTATTCCAAGGTAACGTATGGTTTTTGGTGCTGTTTTAAATGGGATGGATTCCCTAATTTCTCTTTCTTCAGTCTCATTATTCATGTATAGAAATGCAACTGATTTCTGGGCATTGATTTTGTATCCTGCCACCTTACTGAATTGTTCTATAACTTCTAATAGTTTGGGAGTGGATTCCTTTGGGTTTTCCATATAGAGTATCATGTCATCTGCAAAGAGAGACAGTTTGACTTCTTCTTTGCCGATTTGGATACCTTTGATCCCTTTTTGTCTTCTGATTGCTGTTGCAAGGACTTCTAGTACTATGTTGAATAATAGTGGCGAGAGTGGGCATCCTTGTCGTGTTCCTGATCTTAAGGGAAAGGCTTCCAGCTTTTCCCCATTGAGAATAATGCTTGCAGTAGGCTTTTCATAGATGGCTTTTATGAGATTGAGAAATGTACCCTCTATTCCTACACTCTGAAGGGTTTTNCATTGTTTGGGTGTGGATTCTTTTGGGTTTTCCTTATAGAGTATCATGTCATCTGTGAAGAGAGACATTTTGACTTCTTCTCTGCCGATTTGGATACCTTTTATTCCTTTTTGTTGTCTGATTGCTGTTGCAAGGACTTCTAGTACTATGTTGAATAATAGTGGCGAGAGTGGGCATCCTTGTCGTGTTCCTGATCTTAAGGGAAAGGCTTCCAGCTTTTCCCCATTGAGAATAATATTTGCAGTAGGCTTTTCATAGATGGCTTTTATGAGGTTCAGAACTGTACCCTAAATTATCCCCTGCATATTCTCAGACCACAACGCTCTGAAATTGGAACTCAACCACAAGAAAAAATTTGGAAGAAACTCAAACACTTGGAGGCTAAGAACCATCCTGCTCAAGAATGACTCGATAAACCAGGAAATCAAAAAACAAATTAAACAATTTATGGAGACCAACGAGAATGAATACACAACGGTCCAAAACCTATGGGATACTGCAAAGGCAGTCCTAAGGGGGAAATACATAGCCATCCAAGCCTCACTCAAAAGAANCTGGAGACTAAGAACCATTCTGCTCAAGAATGACTCAGTAAACCAGGAAATCAAAAATCAATTTAAACAATTTATGGAGACCAACGAGAATGAAAACACAACTGTCCAAAACCTATGGGATACTGCAAAGGCAGTCCTAAGGGGGAAATACATAGCCATCCAAGCCTCACTCAAAAGAATAGAAAAATCTAAAATGCAGTTTCTATATTCTCACCTCAAGAAGCTGGAACTGCCACAGAGGGACAGGCCTAATGCACTCACGAGGAAGCAGTTGACCAAGATTAGAGCAGAAATCAATGAATTAGAAACCGGGAGTACAGTAGAGCAAATCAACAGGACTAGAAGCTGGTTCTTGAAAGAATCAATAAAATTGACAGACCACTGGCAAGACTTATCCAAAAGAATAGAGAAAGGACCCAAATTTATTAAAATTATGACTGAAAAGGGAGAGGTCACGACCAGCACCATTNAGGTCACTACCAACACAAATGAAATTGGAAGTATTATTAGAAACTATTATCAACAGCTGTATGCCAAAATAACTAAGCAATCTGGAAGAGATGGAGGGCTTCCTGGAAACCTATAAACTACCAAGACTGAAACAGGAAGAAATAGATTTCTTAAATAGGCCAATTAACTATGAAGAAATTGAGTCAGTGATAAACAACCTTCCAAATAATAAAACTCCAGGCCCAGACGGTTTTCCTGGGGAATTCTACCAAACATTCAAAGAAGAAATAATACCTATTCTCCTAAAGCTATTTCAAAAAATAGAAACAGAAGGAAAGCTACCAAACTCATTCTATGAGGCTAATATTACCTTGATCCCCAAACCAGGCAAAGACCCACACACCAAAAAGAATTACAGACCAATTTCCCTAATGAATACGGACGTTAAAATCCTCAACAAGATCCTTGCTAATAGAATCCAACAGTACATTAAAAGGATTATCCATCATGACCAAGTGGGATTCATACCTGGGATGCAAGCATGGTTCAACACTCGCAAATCAATCAATGTGATACATCATATCAACAAGAAAAGACTCAAGAACCATATGATCCTCTCAATTGATGCAGAAAAAGCATTNGCAATCCTATCAATTGATGCAGAAAAAGCATTTGACAAAATACAGCATCCTTTCCAGACTGAAACCCTTCAGTTTTTAACTTTTTAAGGGACTGCCACACTGCTTTCCAGAGTGGCTGTACCAACTTGCATTCCCACCACAATGTAAGAGGGATCCCCTTTCTCCACATCCTCTCCAGCAATTGTTGTTTCCTGCCTTGTCAATTTTTGCCATTCTAATTGGTGTAAGGTGGTATCTTAGTGTGGTTTTTCATTTGAATTTCCCTGATGGCTAGTGATTTTGAAAATTTTTTATGTGTCTGTTAGCCATTTGTATGTCTTCATTAGAAAAGTGTCTGTTCATTTATACTGCGCATTTTATGATTTGTTTATTTGTTTCTTGTGTATTGCATTTGAGAAGTTCTTTATAGATCTTGGATACCAGTCTTTTATCTGTAACATCATTTGCAAATATATTCTCCCATTCCGTGGGCTGCCTCTTAGTTTTGTTGACTGTTTCTTTGGCTGTGCAGAAGATTTTTATCTTGATGAAGTCCCACACGTTCATTGCTTGTTTTGTTTGTCTTGCCTTTGGAGATGTGTCATGAAAAAGTTGCTTTGGCCGATGCCAAAGAGGTTGCTGCCTATGTTCTCCTCTAGGATTTTGATGGATTCCTGTCTCACGTCGAGGTTTATCATCCATTTGGAGTTGATCTTTGTGTATGGTGTGAGAGAGTGGTCAAGTTTCATTCTTTTGCATGTATCTGTCCATTTTTCCCAGCACAATTTATTGAAGGGACTGTCTTTTTTCCACTGGATGTTTTTTCCTGCTTTGTCAAAGATTACTTGCCCAAAGAGCCGAGGGTCCATTTCTGGGTTCTCTATTCTGTTCCATTGGTCTATGTATCTGTTTTTGTCCCAGTACCATGCTGTCTTGGTGATCACAGCTTTGTAGTATAGCTTGAAATCTAGCAATGTTATGCCCCCAGCTTTGTTTTTCCTTTTCAATGATTCCTTGGCAATTCAGGGCCTTTTCTGGTTCCACACAAATTTAAGGGCTGTTTGTTCCAGTTCCTTGAAAAATGTCATCGTTATTTTGATCGGGATGACATTCAAAGTGTAGATTGCTCTGGGTAGCATAGATATTTTAACTATGTTAATTCTTCCGATCCATGAGCATGGAATATTTTGCTATCTTTTTGTGTCTTCTTTTATGTCTTTCAAGAGTGATTTGTAGTTTCTAGATTATAGATCCTTTACGCCTCTGGTTAAGTTAATTCTGAGATAATGTCTGATTTTTGGTGCTATTGTAAATGGAATGGATTCCCTGATTTCTTTTTCTTCAGTCTCATTGTTTGTGTATAGAAATGCAACTGATTTCTGGGCATTGATTTTTTTATCCTGCCACATTACTGAATTGCTCTATAACTTCTCATAGTTTGGGTGTGGATTCTTTTGGGTTTTCCATATAGAGTATCATGTCATCTGTGAAGAGAGAGAGGTTGACCTCTTCTTTGACAATTTGGATAACTTTTACCCCTTTTTGTTGTCTGATTGCTGCTGCAAGGTCTTCTAGTACTATGTTGAATAATAATGGCGAGAGTGGGCATTGTTGTCGTGTTCCTGTTCTTTAGGGAAAGGCTTTCAGCTTTTCCCCATTGAGAATAATATTTGCAGTAGGCTTTTCATAGATGGTTTTTATTAGATTGAGGAATGTACCCTCTATCCTACACTCTGAAGGGTTTTAATCAGGAAACGATGCTGTATTTTGTCAAATGCTTCTTCTTCATCAATTGAGAGGATCATATGTTTCTTGACTCTTTTCTTGTTGATATGATCTATCACACTGATCAATTTGTGAATGTTCAACCACCCTTGCATCCCAGGGATGAATCCCACTTGATCATGATGGATAATCCTTTTAATGTTCTGTTGGATCCTATTAGCTAGGATCTTGCTGAGAATGTTGGCGTCCATACTCATCAGGGTTATCGGTCTGTAGTTCTCCTTTTTGATGGGATCTTTGCCTGGTTTGGGGATCCAGGTAATACTGGCCTCATAGAATGAATTTGGTAGTTTTACTTCTGTTTCTCTTTTTTGAAACAGCTTCAGGAGAATAAGTATTATTTTTTCTTTGAATCTTTAGTAGAATTCCTTGGGGGAATCCATCAGGCCCTGGACTCTTGTTTTTGGGGATGTTTTTGATCACTGCTTCAATCTCTTCATAATTAATCAGTCTGTTTAAAAAATCAATTTCTGGGGTGCCTCATTGGCTCAGTCGTTAAGCATCTGCCTTTGCCTCAGGGAGTGATCCCGGTGTTGTGGTATCAAGCCCCACATCAGGCTCCTCTGCTGGAAGCCTGCTTCTTCCTCCTCCCCCTCCCCCTGCTGTGTTCCCTCTCTTCTGGCTGTCTCTATCTCCATCAAATAAATAAATAAAATCTTAAAAAAAATAAAAAATCAATTTCTTCCTGTTTCAGTCTTGGTAGTTGATAGGTTTCCAGGAAGGCATCCAATTCCTCCAGGTTGTTTAATTGATTGGCATAAAGCTGTTGATAAAAAGTTTCTAATGATCCTTCCTATTTCATTGGTGTTGGTTGTGACTTCTCCCTTTTCATTCATAATTTTATTAATTTGGGTCCTTTCTCTATTCGCTTGAATAATTGTGGTCAGTGGATTATTAATCTTTTTTATTCTTTCAAAGAACCAGCTTCTAGTTCTGTTGATCTGCTCTACTGTGCTCCTGGTTTCTTTTTTTTTAAATTTTATTTTATTATATTATGTTAATCACCATACAGTACATCCCCAGATTCCGATGTAAAGTTTGATGCTTCATTAGTTGCGTATAACACCCAGTGCACCATGCAATACGTGCCCTCCTTACTACCCATCACCAGTCTATCCCATTCCCCCACCCCCTCCCCTCTGAAGTCCTCAGTTTGCCTCTCACAGTCCATAGTCTCTCATGTTTCATTCCCCCCTCTGATTACCCCCCTTTTCTTTATCCCTTTCTTCCCCTACCGATCCTCCTAGTTCTTATGTTCCATAGATGAGAGAAATCATATGATAATTGTCTTTCTCTGCTTGACTTATTTCACTTAGCATTATCTCCTCCAGTGCCNTCCAGTGCCATCCATGTTGCAGCAAATGTTGAGAATTCGTTCCTTCTGATAGCTGAGTAATATTCCCTTGTATATATGGACCACAGCTTCCTAATCCAGTCATCTGTTGAAGGGCATCTCGGCTCCTTCCATGATTTG
>NC_048238.1:56159666-56299498 GCF_002007445.2 Ailuropoda melanoleuca | reverse complement strand
TCCTTTGCAAATATATTCTCCCATTCCGTGGGCTGCCTCTTCGTTTTTTTGACTGTTTCCTTGGCTGTGAAGAAGCTTTTTATCTTGGTGATGTCCCATAAGTTCATTTTATCTTTTGTTTCTCTTGTCAAAGGACAGATGATCTAAACAGAAGATAAAGTAGGGAAGCAGGGTTTTGAATGAAACAGTAGACCAGATGGATTTAATAGTTATATTCAGTATGTTCCACCCTAAAACAGCAAAATGCATATGCTTTCAAGTGTACATGGAGTATTTTCCATAATAGATCACATATTATGTCAAATAGCAGGTCTCAACAAATACAAAAAGATTGCAGTCATGCAATTCACCTTTTTGTGACTGTAACACTATCAAACTTGAAGTCGACTGCAAGAAAAAATTTAGAAAGACTACAAAATACATGGAGGTGAATCAACATGCTACTAAACGATGAATGGGTCAACCAGGAAATCAACAAAAAGATAATAAAATACATGTAAACAAATGAAAATGAAAAGCATGGTCCAAGACCTTTAGGTAGTAGCAAAAGCAGTCCTAAGGGGGGAGTATATAGTAATACAGGCCTACCTGAGGAAGGAAGAAAGTCTCAAATAAACAACTTAACCTTACACTTAAAGGAGCTAGAAAAAAATAACAAATGATGCTTAAAGCCAACAGAAGGAAGGAAATAATAAAGACTGGAGCAGAAATAAATGATATCAAAGCTGAAAAAGCGATAGAACAGGTCAATGTAACCATGTGTTCTCTTTGAAAAAATCAATAAAATTGATAAACCTGTAGCCAGACTTATCATAAAGAAAGCACAAAGGACCCAAATAAATAAAATCACACATGAAAGAGGAGAAATAACAGCCAACAACTCAGAGATTCAAATAATTATAAAAGAATATTATGAAAAACTATATGCCAACAAATTGGACAACCTACAAGAAATGGATAAATTCCTAGAAATATATAACACATAAGCCCCTAAAACTGAAATAAATCACAATAGAAAACTTGAACGTACTGATAACCTGCAAAGAAACTGAATCAGTAGACAAAGTAAGGAGGGCACATATTGCATGGTGCACTGGGTGCTATACGCAACTAATGAATCATGGAACTTTACATCAAAAACCAGTGATGTACTGTATGGTGACTAACATAATATAATAAAAAATATTATTATTAAAAAAAAACTCCCAGGAAAGAAAAGTCCAGGACCAGATGGCTTCACAGGGGAATTCTACCAAATATTTAAAGAAGAATTAATACCTATTCTTAGCAAACTATTTCACAAAATTTTTAAAAGGGAACAATGCTTCAAAATTCATTTTATGATGCCAGAATTATGCTGCTACCAAAACCAGATAACACCACCATGAGTAGAGAGAATTACAAGCCAATATCCTTGATCAATATGGATGCAAAAATTCTCAAGGAAATACTAGCAAACCAAATCCAACAATACATTAAAGAAATCATTCCCCTGGATCAAGTGGGGTTTATTCCTGTGTTGCAAGTGTGGCTCAAAATTCACAAACCAATCAACTTGATACATCACATTAGTAAAACAAATGATAAGAACCATATGATCATTTAAGTAGATGCAGAAAAATTATTTGACAAAGTACATCATCCATTCATGATAAAAATCTTCAACAAAGTGGGTTTAGAGAGAATGTACCTCAACATAATTGCCATATAGGAAAAGCCCACAGCTTATAGGTTATATTATCTTAAATGTATAAAGATTGAGAGCTTTTCCTCTATGGCCAGGAGTAAGACAAGGGAAGCCCACCTCACCACTTCCACTCCAAATAGTACTTGAAGTCCTAGCCACAGGAATTAGACAACAAAAAGGAATAAAAAGCATTGAAATGAGAAGGAAGAAGTAAAACTCTCATTATTTTCAGATGACATGAAAACCTGAAAGACTACCAAAAAACTGCTAGACCGATAAAAGAATTCAGTAAAGTTGCAGGATACAAATCAGCATAGAGAAATCTGTTACATTTCTATACAGCAATAATGAAGCTGCAGAAAGAGAATTTAAGAAACAATCCAATTTTCAACTGCAGGAAAAACAGTAAGATACCAAGAATAACCCTAACCAAGGAGGTGAAAGATCTGTACCCTGAAAACTATAGAGCACTAATGAAAGCAATTGAAAACAATGTAAAGGAATGGAAAGACACTCAATGCTCATGGATTGGAAGCACGATCATTGTTAAAATGTCTATACGCCCCAGAGAAATCTACATGTTTAATGCAATGTCTATTGAGATACCAACAGCATTTTTCACAGAGCTAGTAGAAACCATCCTAAAATTGTATGGAACCACAAAAGACACTGAATAGCCAAAGCCACCTTGCAAAGGAAAAAAAAAAAGTTGGACTTCAAGTTATATTACAAAGCTAAAGTTATCAAAACAGTATGGTACTGGCACAAAAATAGACATATAGATCAATAGAACAGAATAGAAAATCCAGAAAAAAACCCACAATTACATGGTTAATTAATCTTTGCTAAAGCAAGAAAGCATATCCAATGGGAAAAACAATGTCTCTTCATCAAATGATGTTGTGTAAACTGGACAGCTACTTGCAAAAGAGTGAAACTGGACTACATCCTTACACTTAATACAAAATTAATTCAGAATGGTTTAGAAATCTAAATGTGAGACCTGAAGCCATGGAAATTCCGGAGGAGAACATAACTTCTCAGACATCTCCCATAGCAATTTCTTTCTAGATATATCTCCTGAGGCAAGGGAAATAAAAGCAAAAATAAGCCCCTGCGACCACACCAAAATTAAACCCTCTACAGAGAACAAAACAATCAACAAAACTAAAAGGCAAACTATGGAATTGGAGAAGATACATGCAAATGACATATCTGATAAAGGGTTAGTATCCAAAATATATAAAATTCAACACTTCAAAAATGAATAATCCAATTAAAATAGGCAGAAGTGATGAATAGATATTACTCCAAAGAAGACATACCAAAGGCTAACAGGCATATGAAAAGATTCTCAACATCACTTATCATGAGAGAAATGCAAATCAAAACTACAATACCTCAAGCCTGTCAGAATGGTTAAAATCAACAACACAAAAAAACAACAGGTGTTCGCAAGGATGTAGTAAAAAGGGAACCCTCTTTCACTATTGGTAGGAATGCAAACTGGTGCAGCCACTCTGGAAAAAAAGTATGGGGATTCCTCAAAAAGTTAAAAATAGACCCACTCAACAACCCAGCAATTGCACTACTAGGTAATTTACCCAATGAATAAAAAAATATTTATTCAAAGGGATACTTGCACTCTGATGTTTATACCACCATTATCTACAGTAGCTGAATTACGGGAACACCCTGTGTCCATTAATTGATAAATGGAAAAAGAATTGGTATATATGTACAATGGAATATTAGCCATAAAACATGAAATCTTGCCATGTGAAATGATATGGATGGAGCTAGTTGGTATAATGCTAAGCAAAATAGGTCAGAGAAAGACAAAAACCATATGATTTCACTCATACATGGAATTTAAGAAACAAAATAAGTGAGCAAAGGGGAAAAACAAAGAGAGAGTGGCAAACCAAGACACAGACTCAAACTGATGGTTAGAGGAGGGGATGTGGGTGGGAAGATCAGTGAAATAGGTGATTGGGTTAAGGAGTGCACTTGTGATGAGCACAAGGTGATGTAAAGAAGTGTTGAATCACCATAGTGTACACCCGAAACAAATAATACACTGTATGTTAACTAACTGGGAAGGAAAAACAGAAAAAAAGAAACAACTTAAAGTTATAACTATCTAGTTTGAAACAATGTCAACTTTGCTTTGATATTGCACAAAATTATTGCATTTATTTATTTATTTATTTACTTATTTATTATGTTATGATGTTCAGTTAGCCAACATATAGTAAATCATCAGGGTTTTTAAACATTATATTTATTTATTTGACAGAGAAAGAGACAGCCAGTGAGAGAGGGAACACAAGCAAGGGGAGTGGGAGAGGAAGAAGCAGGCTCCTAGTGGAGGAGCCTGATGTGGGGCTCGATCCCAGAACGCTAGGATCACGCCCTGAGCCAAAGACAGACGCTTAACGACTGAGCCACCCAGGCGCCCCAAATCATCAGTTTTTGATGTAGTGTTCAATGATTCATTAGTTGTGTATAACACCCAGTACAAATCACAACAGGTGCCCTGTTGATACCCATCACCTGGCTACCGCACCACCGCACCCACCTCCCCTCTGTAACCCTGTTTGTTTCCTGGAGTCAAGAGTCTTTAATGGTTTGTCCCCCTCTCTGATTTCTTCCCATTAGGTTTTACCTCAATTCCCCTATGATCCTCCACACTATTCCCTATGTTTCACACATGAGTGAAACCATATGATAATTGTCTTTCTCTGATTGACATTTCATTCAGCATTATCCCCTCCAGTTCCATCTATGTTGATGCAAATGGTGGGTATTCATCCTTTATGATGGCTGAGTAATATCCCATTTTATATATGGACCACATCTTCTTTATCCATTCATCTGTTGAAGGACATCTTGGCTCCTTCCACAGTTTGGCTATTGTGGACATTGCTGCTATGAACATTGGGGTGCATGTGCCCCTTCATTTCACTACACCTGTATCTTTGGGGTAAATACCTAGTAGTGCAATTGCTGTGTCATAGGGTAGTTCTATTTTTAACATCTTGAGGAAGCTCCATACTGTTTTCCAGAGTGGCTGTACCAACTTCCATTCCCACCAACAGCATAAGAGGGTTTCCCTTTCTCCACATCCTTGCCAATATTTGTTATTTCCTTTCTTATTAATTTTAGCCATTCTGACTGGTGTAAGGTGGTATCTCATTGTGGTTTTAATTTATATTTCCATAATGGCTAGTGATGTTGAATATTTTTTTCATGTGTCTTCTTTGGAGAGGTGTCTGTTTATGTCTTCTGTCCATTTCTTGACTGGATTATGTATTTTTTGGGTGTTGAGTTTGATAATTTCTTCATAGATCTTTATTTTTTTTTTTAAATTCAACCTCTATTTATTTAAATTCCACCCCCATTTATCCTGTTTTTTTTTTTTAATTTTATTTTATTATATTGTGTTAATCACCATACAGTACATCTCCGGATATCGATGCAAAGTACGATGCTTCATTAGTTGCATATAACACACAGTGCACCATGCAATATGTGCCCTCCTTACTACCCATCACCAGTCTATCCCATTCCCCCACCCCCTCCCCTCTGAAGGTCTTCAGTTTGTTTCTCATAGTCCATAGTCTCTCATGTTTCATTCCCCCTTCTGATTACCCCCCCTTTCTTTATCCCTTTCTTCCCCTACCGATCATCCTAGTTCTTATGTTCCATAGATGAGAGAAATCATATGATAATTGTCTTTCTCTGCTTGACTTATTTCACTTAGCGATAATTTCTTCATAGATCTTGGATACCAGCCCTTTATCGGTAGTGTCATTTGCAAATATCTTCTCCCATTCCGTGCGTTGCCTCTTTGTTTTATTGACGGTTTCCTTTGCTGTGCAGATTTTTAACTTGATAAAGTCCCAATAGTTCATTTTTGCTTTTGTTTCCCTTGTCTTTTTTTTTAAGATTTTATTTATTTATTCGACAGAGATAGAGACAGCCAGCGAGAGAGGGAACACAAGCAGGGGGAGTGGGAGAGGAAGAAACAGGCTCATANTAGCGGAGGAGCCTGATGTGGGGCTCAATCCCATAACGCCGGGATCACGCCCTGAGCCGAAGGCAGACGCCCAACCGCTGTGCCACCCAGGTACCCCTCCCTTGTCTTTAGAGAAGTGTCTTTTTTGGTTCCATACAAATTTTAGGGTTGTTTGTTCCAGCTCTGTGGAAAAGATTGATAGTATTTTGATAGGGATTGCATTAAAAGTGTAGATTGCTCTGGGCAGCATAGACATTTTCACAAAGTTTGTTCTTCCAGTCCATGAACATAGAATGTTTTCCCATCTCTTTGTGTCTTTCAAAATTTCTTTCATAAGTGTTCTATAGTTTTTTGAGGTACTTTCCATCTTGGTTAGGTTTCTTCTTAGGTATCTTATGGTTTTCAGGGGAATTGCAAATAGGATCAATTCCTTAATTTCCCTTTCTTCAGTCACATTGTTAGTGTATGGAAATGAAAGTGATTTTTGTACTGTTGGATCCTATTGGCTAGGATCTTGTTGAGTATTTTGGCGTCCATGTTCATCAGGGATATTGGTCTGTCATTCTCCCTTTTGATGGCGTATTTGTCTGGTTTGGGAATCAAGGTAATGTGGGCCTCATAGAATGAGTTTGGAAGTGATCCTTCCATTTCTTTTTTCTGAAGCAGCTTCAGTAGAATAGGTATTCTTCCTTAAATGTTCAGTAAAATTCCCTGGGGAAGCCATCTGGCCCTAGACTCTAGTTTTTTGGGAGGTTATTGATTACTGCTTCAATTTCCTTGCTGGTTATTGTTCTGCTCAGATTGCCGATTTCTTCCTATTTCAGTCCTGGTAGTTTATAAGTTTCCAGGAATGCATCCATTTCGCCATATTACCTAGTTTTTTGGCATATAGCTGCTGGTAATAACTTCTAATAAATGTCTCTATTTCCTTGGTATTAGTCGTGATCTCTCCCCTTTCATTCATGATTTTATTAATTTGGGTCCTTTCTCTTTTCTTTTGGATATGCCTGGCCAGAGATTTATTGATCTTATTAATTCTTTCAAAGAACCAGCTTCTAGTTTCTCTAATCTGTTCTACTTTTCTTCTAGTTTCTGTTTCATCGATCTCTGATCTAATCTTTATTATTTCTCTTCTCCTCCTTGGTTTGGGCTTTATTTGCTATTCTTTCTCCAGGTCCTTTAGGTGTAAGGTAAGCTTGTGTATTTGGGATTTTTCTAATTTTTTGAGAGAGGCTTGGATGGCTATGTACTTCCCTCTAAGGACTGCCTTTGGAGTATCCCATAGGTTTTGAACCAACGTATTTTCATTTTCACTAGTTTGCATGAATTGTTTACGTTCTTTATTTCCTGGTTGAACCATTCGTTCTTTAGCAGGATGCTCTTTAACTTCCAAGTGTTTGAATTCCTTCCAATTTTTTTCTTGTGATTGAGTTCCAGTTTCAAAGCACTGTGGTCTGATAACATGCAGGGAATAATCTCAATCTTTTGGTACCAGTTGAGACTGATTTGTGACCCAGTATGTGATCTATTCTGGAGAAAGTTCCATGTGCACTCAAGAAGAATGACTATTCTGTTGTTTTAGGATGGAATTTTCTGTATATATCTACAAAGTCCATCTGGTCCAATGTGTCCTTTGAAGTTCTTGGTTCTTTGTTGATCTTCTGCTGACATGATCTGTCCATTGCTGTGAGTGGAGTGTTGAAGTCCCCTACTGTTTATGTATTATTATTATTAATATGTTTCTTTATTTTGGTTATTAATTGGCTTATGTAATTGGCTGCCCCCATGTTGGGGGCATAGGTGTTTACAATTGTTAGACTTCTTGTTGGATAGACACTTAAAGTATGATATAGTGTCCCTCTACCTCTCTTACTACAGTCTTTTGTTTAAAATCTAATCTGTCAGATATGAGGATTGCTATCCAAGTTTCCTTTGAGGTCCATTAACATGGTAAATAGTTCTGCATCCCCTCACTCTTTAGGTATAGAATGAGTCTCTTGTAGACAGCATACAGATGGGTCTTGCTTTTTTATCCAATATGATACCCTGTGTCTCTTACCTGGAGCATTCAGTGCATTTACATTGAGTGCAATTATTGAAACAGATGAATTTAGTGCCATTGTATTGACTGTAACAATCCTGTTTCTGTAGACTGTTTCTTTCTGGTCTATGTGACTCTTGGGTTTTCTCTTCGCTTACAGAATCCCCCTTAGTATTTCTTGCAGGGATGGCTTGGTGGTCACATATTCTTTCAGTTTCTGTCTGTCCAGGAGGCTCTTTATCCCTCCTTTCGTTGTGAATGACAGCCTTGCTGGATAAAGTATTCTTGGCTGCATTTTCTTCTCATTTAGTACCCTGAATATGTCTTGCTGGCTCTCTCTGGCTTGCCAGGTTCCTGTGGATAGGTCTGATATTATTCGGATGTTCCTCCCTCCATATATAGGGAACCTCCTCTCCCTAGCTGCTCTCAGCATAGTTTCTTTGGCTCTAAGATATGCAGGCTTCACTACTTATGTCCAGGTGTTGATCTATTTTTATTGATTTTGGGAGGGGTCCTCTCTGCCTCTTGGATATGAATACTCATTTCCTTCCCCTGATTAGGGAAGTTCCTAGCTATGATTTGGTCAAACATACCTTCTAGCCTTCTCTCTCTCCACCCCCACGGGGATCCCAATGATTCTGACATTGGAACGTTTCATGGCGTCATTTAATCTCTCCAAGCCTTTTCTCATGGGCTGTTAGTTGTCTATAGGATTTTCCTAAACTTCCTTCTTTTCCATCAGCTTATCTTCTAGAACACTTAGTCTCTTCTGCCTCATTGACCCTAGGTGTTAGAGTATCCAGTTTAGACTGCATTTCATTCACAGGATTTTTAAGTAAAGCCTGATTAGATCTCATTTCTGCCCTTCTATATTCTATATTGTCGCTAATGTTTTTTTCAAGTCTAGCTTTTTTTTATAATAATAGTTTTATTATATTATGTTATTCACCATACAGTACATCCCTAGTTTTTGATGTAAAGTTCCATGATTCATTACTTGTGTATAACACCCAGTGCACCATGCAATACGTGCCCTCCTTAATACCCATCACCACCCTATCCCATTCCCCCACCCCCCTCCCCTCTGAAGCCCTCAGTTTGTTTCCCAGAGTCCATACTTGCTCATGGTTCATTCTCCCTTCTGATTACCCCCCCTTTCTTTATCCATTTCTTCTCCTAACGATCTTCCTACTTCTTATGTTCCATAAATGAGTGAAACCATATGATAATTGTCTTTCTCTGCTTGACTTATTTCACTTAGCATTATCTCCTCCAGTCCCATCCATGTTGCAGCAAATGTTCCCTAGCTTTTAACTTTAAAATTGCTATCCTGAATTCTATCTCTGACATCTTACTTATATCCATATTGATTAGCTCTGTGGCAGAGAACACTGCCTATGGTTTGTGTGTGTGTGTGTGTGTGTGTGTGTGTGTGTGTGTGAATTCCTCTTTCTAGTCATTCTGTCCAGAGAATGATGGGTGGGTGAATGAACAGAGTCCAAAATACCAACCACGACCCAAGCAAGATGCGCTCTAGAAAAATCTGGAGTGGTTGGAAGACACCACAGAAAAGAAAGTCAAAATGAAATAGAAAAAAAAAGAAAGAAAAGAAATGAAAAGAAAAAAAAGACTAATATAAGTTGGTATAATAAGCATCTAGTTGAAATGGGATGAAGGTAAAAACAAAAATAAAGAGAGAAAAAGCTTAAGAAAAAGAAAAAAGGAAAGGAGAATTTTATCTGAAAAGTAAAGAGTCATGAGGCAACACCTAGAGCTCAATATACTATTTTCCTCTGGTGTTGGAATTTTACAGTCGTATGAGATCCATAGGCTTGTCCTCCACCTGTTCTTCGAGTCTGTCTTCTGGGGGAGGGGCCTGCTGTGCTGTTTCTCAGGTATCCCTGCCTGGGTGTAGTTGTCCGGGGGATGGGCTCCGTAGAAACTGGTCTTCTGTGTGGATTTTGTTCCCTGGAGGTTTTCTGCACCTGTTCAGAGGATCAGAGCAAAAATGGCCATGACCAAACCTCTGGCCTGGAGCAGAAAGATCGCAGTCTGCCCTCTTTAATAAACCCTCTGGGACAAATAGTATCTGCTTCTGTATGCACCAAAAACTGCAGCCTCCCATGGTGCATGCCCACTGCAACTTTCTCAGAGGTAGTGCCAGGGACCCGGGAGTGCCACTGCCCTTTACGACTCTAAACCACAAGCGGCTGCAGACTGACACTCACCCAAAGCTCCTGTATCATGTCTGGGTGCCACCCTAATGTCCGTTCTGGGCCGCTACTGCCCTGGGAGCTTTTGCTCAGTCCTGGGCACAGCTGTTGTACCCCAGGTTCCAGTCCTTTACATGCTGCTCAGTAAAAGAGTGATTACCCACTGGCCTGGTTCAGGGTTTATGTTGACCCAAGCTGAGAGCTCCCTCCTGGGCTCACTGACCATAACCAACTTCCTGGCTCCACTGCTCAGGTACTCTATCGGTTCAGGCACCCCTATTCTCTCTGTGACTCCTCAGATTCCAAGACCACGATGCCCCACCTAGAAGTCTGATTTTTCATTTCTGGAGCCCCTTTCAAAGAGGGCTGTCTCTCACTAGAGCAGATTTCTAGGGGTTCGAATTTTGCTCTGGTGTTATATCACTTTCCAGGGCCAGCTTATGGAGGCTCCCTCCCCCTTCTGTTTATCTTCTGATATCTCCCTACAGATTTATGACACCGGACATCCTACCTTGCAAAAAGCAGTTGCTGTTCTGCTTCTAGGGGTCCAGATATATATTCTTCCATCTCAGGCTGATTTCGTGGGTGTTCAAAATGGTTTAATGGCTATCCAGATAAATTCAGGGGACCAGTTGAAATGGGATCCCCTACTCCTCTGCCATCTTGCCTCCCTCCAAATCTCTGCTTTTATATAGGTTTATTGCTGTCCCTTTTTGTTGTTAATGTCACTAATTACATCTTTATATTTTCTTCTTAGTTTAGACTTATAATCACTGTTTTATGCTTTTGTCTTCTAAATGATATAGAAACAGAAAGGAGAAACAGTAAAATGTAATAATACTAGTGTATATATTGACTTGTGTATTTACTTTTTCCAGGATTTTTCATACAGTTGATCTTTGAAAAACTCAGAAGTTGGGCCACCACCTGCTGTGCAGTTGAAAATCTGTTATAACTTTTAACTCCCCCCAAACTTAACTATTAATACCCTACTGTAGACTGGAAGCTTTACCAATAAACATAAACAAGTCAATTAATGTATTTTGTATGTTATTTGTGTTATATATTGCATTAGTACATGATGTAAGCTAACAAAAAATGTTATTAAGAAAATGATAAGGAAGAGAAAATACATTTATAGTAATGTATGTACATTTATTGAAAATAAGCCTTGTATAGGCAGTTGAGACAGAGGTGGCAGGCAACAGGAATGGCTGCAGGGTGGTAATGTTCCACAGCCTGGTGGCCTTGGCTCAACAGCAGTAGTTGCCTAAAACACCCATGAGAGGTGGCAGTAACAGCTGCCTAAAAGGCATATGAGAGGTGCAGTACTGCTGCCCTGTATGCCAGCAGGTGTACAACCAGCCTGTGGCTGTTGGCAGCTGTAGACACACATAAATGTGCCAGCCTCTGGGAGGCCATAAGGCTAGGGCACTGCCATAGGAAGTGGTCTAGTTCTGGCCTGGGAGGAGCCTGAAGCCAGAGGACCTGGTGGTTGGGGTAACCATGGTGCAGTGTGGAGTTATTATTGGGAAATATATTGCAAGCCCTAAAGGGTGACTGTGGAAGCAGCTGAAACATCAGCAGCATTCCTGTTCTCAGGCCTTTGAATGCAATGGCTTGAAGGAGCAGAATCCCATGATCCCCAGGGGCAGGGCATAGGTTAGGAGCTATGTAAGAATGTAACCTTCAGTCTTCCCTTTCTGAGCCTGGAGATTGCTAGCCCAAACATCCCGCTCCTCCCTTATCCCATGACTGCCTCTCTGTGTGCCTATGTGTAGGGGAGAACACAGGCCTGCTTTATGGCTTCAAGATATCTGCCATCCCTTTGTACTCCTTTCTGATGCTTTGAGGCAACTGTCCTTGCTTTTCTGATAAAAACAACAACAAAAACAACAACAACAAAATAAAAGCTACATGTAGGATTCAGCTGCTGCTGCTTTCCCTTGCAGACCCAGCCCTGCAAGGCTGCTCAGATTGGTGTCTGAGAACTTTATTCAATGCATAATAACAGTGCAGGGCTCCCTGTGCAGTGCCATCTCTGCCTTCCAAGCCTGTTCCTCTACTTCAGCCCAACCTCCTGTTTGCCACCCCTGGGTGCTCAACCTGACCACTTTGTTGGCACACTGGGTGACCTGCCACCCTGCTCAGGCCTAGGGCCCCTTGGGGCTGCTGATGGCCTCAGCAGGCCTCCCTGGGTATGCAGAGGACTGTAGGTGTGACCTCTGCACCAGTTGTTTTTAATTTGGTTTCATGGAGTCTGGGGTGGGTATTTGCCCTGCAGCTTTTGCTGTCAACTCTTTAAAAAAATCCTGAGTATAAGTGGACCTGTGCAGTTGAAATCTGTGGTGTTCAAGGGCCAAGTGTATCTTCAAATGGCTTCAGTTTACTGCCAAATGACATTTCATTTCAGTCTAAATAACTCCCTTTAGCATTTCTTGTAGGGCAGGTTTGCTAGCAATGAACTTTCTCAGCTTCTCCTATCTGAGATTGCCTTAATTTCTCTTATTTTTTAAAGGATAGCTTTGCTAGATATCAAATATTTGGTTGACAGTTTTCTTTTTCTTTCAGCACTTTTAAATGTCATCTCGCCTCCTTCTATTGTCTATGGTTTCTGTTAAGAAATCAGCTGCTAATATTATTGACTATGCCTTGTACATGATGGATTACTTCATCTTGCTGCTTTCAAGATTCTTTGTCTTTCAACACTTTGATTATGTTGTGTCTTAGTATGGGCCTGTTTCTCTCTCTCTCTCTCTGTGTGTGTGTGTGTGTGTGTGTGTGTGTTACTGGGAGTTCATTGAGCTTTATATATGTGTAGATCATGTCTTCCATCAACTTTGGGAAGTTTTTAGCCATTATTTCTTCAAATATTCTCTCCTTCCCTTTCCTCTCCTTCTGGGACTCCCAATATCACATTGTATGTTTGTACACTTGATGGTCTCCCACAGTTCTCTTAGGCTCTGTTCATTTTTCTTTATTTTTTTCATAACAGATTCTCATATGGAACATTTTCGATTGTCCTTTCTTCCTGCCTGTGGATTCCTTTTTGCTTGTTCAAATATGTTGTTGAAAACCTCTAGTGAAGTTTTCATTTCACTTATTATAGTTTTCAGCTCCAGAATTTCCATTTGAGTTCCTATTTACTGCTTCTATCTCTTTGTTGATATTCTCTATTTTTGGGATATCATTCTCCTGGTTTCCTTTACTTCTTTTTTTTATGGTTTCTTTAGGCTCTTTGAGCATACTTAAGACAGTGGGTTTAAAGTCCTTCAGTAGTAAGTAAAATGTGTGGGCTTCATCAGGGATAGTTTCTGTCAGTTTTTCCTATTAATGGGACATACTTTCTTGTTCCTTTACATGCCTCTTTTTTTTTTTTTTTGGTTTGGTTAAAAGTGGATATTTTGAATATTATAACGTTGTAACTGCGGAAGTCAGATTCTACTCCCTCTGCAGTTGTTATTATTGTTCTTTATTGTGGGTCTTATGTGTTTAGTGACTTTTTAAAACTAATTTTAAAAGATCATATTCTTTGTTTTGTATGATCTCTGACGTCTCTGTTCCTTTAGGTGGTGGTCAGATAGTGATTTGACTGTGATTTTTATAGACACCTAAATTAAAAAAATAAAAAACTGTTTCAGTCTTTGTATATTGGCTTTGTCTTGGGGCACCCTTTTAAGACTAATTCAGTCTGCTTACTACTCTTCTTGAGCCTTCACTTTCTGCTTGCACTGAATCTAAAGATCAGCCAGAAGTGAAAGCTAAGGGTCCTCTCACATCTTATCTGAAGATTTGTGCTATCCTTGGAAAGCTCTTAGATTCCTTGTTAATATGAAGAAATTTTGTTTCTTGCGGTTCTTATTTCTCTTTGTCTTTCAGTTTAGATAATTCCTATTAATTTCAACTTAAGTAACACATTTTTCTCCTGTGCTCAATCTTTTGTAAGTCCATTTAATTAATCCTTAGTTTTTTTTATTAATAGACTTTACATTTTAGAACAAATTTAGGTTTATAGAACATCAGATCTTTTTCACAATACTTATTTCCCAAAGTAACTTCAGCTTTTCCTGCCAGGCTTTCATCATGTTTATGTTTACATAGCTGTACTTTTCTTTGCCTCCACTTGCAGCAGCTTCTTCATTTGCCTTTCTTTCCTTTCAAGGAATGCCCTCCACATGGCCACTTTCCTGCCCTGAAAGAGTGATTACATTGAAAAAAATCAAGTGCCTTTGTGGCAGTTCTTTAAGGTACTCCTAAAGAGGTTAAAACTGACAAACATAATTCTTTTTTTATTGTTATTTTACCTCCAGTGTAGTTAACACACAGCGTTGTATTAATTTCAGGTGTTCAATATAGCGATTCATCAATTCCCTAAATTACTCAGTGCTCATCAAGGTAAATGTGTTCTTAATCCCCTTCACCTATTTCACCCATACCTCCACCTGCTTCCCCTCTGGTAACCATCTGTTTGCCCTCTATAATTAAGAGTTTGGTTTGTTGTTGTTTTGTCTCTTCCCCCCCCCTTTATTCATTTGTTTTGTTTCTTAAACTCCATATATGAGTGCAATCATATGGTATTCGTCTTTCTCTGGCTTATTTTGCTTAACATTATACTCTCTATATCCATCCATGTTGTTGCAAAAGCCAGGATTTCATATTTTTATGGCTGAAAAATATTCCATTATATATGCAATATAATATATAAACAGATACAATATATACATCTTCTTTATCCATTCATCTAGCAACAGACACTTGGGATGTTTCCAAATCTTGGCTATTATAAATAATGCTATTATAATCATAAGGGTGTATATATCTTTTGAATTAGCATTTTCATATTCTTTGGGTAAATACCAGTAGTGCAATTACTGGATTATATGGTGATTCTATCATTAATCTTTAAAGAAACCTCCATACTGTTTTCCAGAGTGGCTGCACTAGTTTGCATTCCTACCAACATTGCACGAGAGCTCCTTTTTCTCCACATCCTCACCAACGCTTGTTGTTCTTGTTGTTTCTTGTTTTTGATTTTAGCCATTCTTACAGGTGTGAGGTGACATGTCATTGTGCTTTCATTTGCATTTCCCTGATGGTGAGTGATGTTAAGCATCTTTTCCTGTGTTTGTTTGCCATTTGTATGTCTTTTTTTGAGAAACGTTTCTTCATGTATTCTGCCCATTTTTAAACTAGGAGTGTGTGTGTGTGTGTGTGTGTGTGTGTGTTGTTTTATAAGTACTTTGTATATTTTGGATACTAAATCTTTATCAGGTAAGTCATTTGCAAATATCTTCTCCCATTCAGTAGGTTGCCTTCTAGTTTTGCTGGTTGTTTCCTTTGCTGTCCAAAAAAGCAGAAGCTTTTTATTTTTATATAGTCCCAATAGTGTATTTTTGCATTTGTTTCCCTTGCCTCAGGAGACATATCTAGGAAGATGTTGTTATGTCAGATATCAGAGAAATTGCTACGTGTGCTCTCTTCTAGGATTTTTACGATTTTAGATCTCACATTTAGGTCCTTAATTCATTTTGAGTTTGTTTTGTGTATAGCGTAAGAAAGTGGTCCAGTTTCATTCTTTTGCATGTTTCTATCCAGTTTTCCCAACACCATTTGAAGAGACTTTTTTTTTTTCCAATCGGATATTCTTTCCTGCTTTGTTGAAGATTAATTGACCATATAATCATGGGTTTATTTCTGGGCTCTCTATTCTGTTCTATTGATCTATGTCTCTATTTTTGTGCCAGTACCATATTATTTTGATTACTACAAGTCTGTAATACAACTTGAAGTGTGGAACTGTGATACATCTAGCTTTGCTTTTCTTTCTCAAGATTGCTTTGGGTATTCAGGGTCTTTTGTAGTCCCATACAAATTTTAGGATTGTTTTTCTATTTCCGGGAAAAATGCTATTGATATTATGATAGGAATTGCATTAAATCTGTAGATTGCTTTGGGCAGTAGTATGGATATTTTAACGATATTTGTTCCTCCCACCCATGAGCATGGAATGTCTTTCCATTTGTGTGTGTTGTCTTAAATTTCTTTCATCAATATCTTATAGCTTTCATAATACAGGTATTTCACCTCCTTGTTTAAGTTTCTTCCTAGGTATTTTATTATTTTGTGGGCAGCTGTAGATGGGATTGTTTTGTCAATATCTCTTTCTGCTGCTTCATTATTAGCATATAGAAATACAGGGGATTTCTGTACATTGATTTGATAAACACAATTTTTTATGAGCAAGTTCCGCTCTGTCCTTCCAGAAACCAGGTGTCTACACCTGAATGCAGCCTGGTATCTTCAGTATAGCCAGCACTGGGAAGAGGGGTTGGGAAAATTTAAGTTAAAGTGACTCAAAGTTCTCTTACCTTGTTCCAATCACCTTTTCCTTGATTCAGCATTCACTTGTTGCTATAAGCCTTTGATTATTTTCTAGAATTCTGAAAAATTGATACTAACGGTTTCTGCTCATTTTTTGTTTGTTTGTTTGTTTGTTTCTATGGAGGGATAGGAACTTGGAACTCCCTACTCTGCCATTTTCACTAATGTCATCTCTTCTTTTTTTTTTTTAAAGATTTTATTTATTTATTTGACAGAGAGAGACAGCCAGTGAGAGAGGGAACACAAGCAGGGGGAGTGGGAGAGGAAGAAGCAGGCTCCCAGCAGAGAAGCCTGATGTGGGGCTCGATCCCAGGATTCTGGCAACATGCCCTGAGCTGAAGGCAGACACTTAACGACTGAGCCACCCAGGTGCCCCAAATGTCATCTCTTCTGATGCATTTTTACTAAGAGGGCATCCAAGGCCCTCAAATACTGTTATTTATTTTCATAACCTTATTTCCATCACTTCTATTTAAGCAGTGTATACTTCAGCCAAAACTGTATTTTTTAAAAGATTTTATTTATTTATTTTGAGAGAGAGTGAGAGAGCATGAGAGAGAGCATGAGCAGAGGGGAGGGGTAGAGGGAGAGGGAAAAGCAGATGCCTTGCTGAGCAGGGAGGCCAATGCAGGGAGCTGAAGACAGTTGCTTAACTGACTGAGCCACCCAGTTGCCCAGCCAAACTGTATTTACTGCTTTATCCATATGCCTTATGCTATCCTGTCTTAGTGACTTGCTTCATGTTGTTTCTTTTGTTTATAATCTATAGTCAGTGGAGTCTATGCATCAATGAAAGAGTATCAAGGGGTCCATGAACATATACAAATTATCTGCAAAACTTTTTGAGTCTGAAAATTTATGATTTGTTTTTCTGGAGGACAGGGTCCTTAGGTTCTCTAAAGAGTTCAACTAAAAAACAACAAGAGGTAATAATTACTGGCTCAGGCTATTCTTCTGCTTTATTTTCCCCTTTTAAGTAAACAAGCCCTACCCATTCTTTAGGGCCCAGCTTAAATGTTACTTCCTTTATGATACTTCCCGCTTCTTTTTAAGTAATCTTTTCTTTGGCTTAATTCTCAAGACTCATTTTAACTTTAAACTCTTAAGGTACTTTTCTTTTTGTTTTATTTAAATTCAACTAGCCAACATATAGTACACCATTAGTTTTTGACATAATGTTCAATGATTCATTAGTTGTGTATAACACCCAGTGTTCATCACATCATGTGCCCTTCTAAATGCCCATCACCCTGTTACCCCACCACCCCACTCACCTCCCTTTCTACAACCCTGTTGTTTCCCAGAGTCAAGAGGCTCATATGGTTTGTCTCCCTCTCTGATTTCTTCCCATTCAGTTTTCCCTTACTTTCCCTATGGTCCTCTGCAACTATTCCTTATGCTCCACATATGAGTGAAATCATATGATAATTGTCTTCTCTTATTGACTTATTTCACCTTGCGTATTCCCCTCCAGTTCCATCCATGTTGATGTACATGGTGGGTATTCATCCTTTCTAACGGCTGAGTAATATTCCATTGTATATATGAACCACATCTTCTTTACCCATTCATCCCTTGAAGGACATCTCAGCTCCTTCCACAGTTTGGCTATTGTGGACAATGCTGCTAAGAACATTGGGGTGTAGCTGCCCCTTCTTTTCACAACACCCATATCTTTGGGGGTAAATACCCAGTAGTGCAATTGCTGGGTCATAGGGTAGCTCTATTTTTAACTTTTTGAGGAACCTCTATACTCTTTTTCAGAGTGGCTGTACCAACTTGCATTCCCACCAACAGTGTAAAAGGGTTCCTCTTTATCCACATCCTCGCCAACATTTGTTGTTTCCTGTCTTGTTAATTTTAGCCATTCTAACTGGTATAAGGTGGTATCTCATTGTAGTTTTGATTTGTATTTCCCTGATGGCTAATGATGTTGAACATTTTTTCATGTGTCTGTTAGCCATTTGTATTTCGTCTTTGGAGAAGTGTCTGTTCATGTCTTCCACCCATTTCTTGACTGGATTGCTTAAGGTACTTTTCGTTTTCTATCATGTATTTTAGTTATGAATATATTTTTAGAAGAAGGAGTTTTAGAGTTGGATATATATGAGTTTGTGTCTTGTTTTTATCACTTTATAGTTTTGCAGCCTTTGGCAATATGCTGACCTCTCTTAACCGTTAATGGTAAAAAAAAAAAAAGACTGATAACATCTATCCCATGGTGGTGTTGTGAGGGTTAAATTAAATACAATAAAATATATTAAGCACCACGTTCTTCTTGGCAGGTAGTAGAGGCACAATAAATGTCAATTCTTCTTTCAGTTAATAATGCTTTCATCTGCAAGTAACAGAAAACCTGTTACTTAAACCATAAAGACATTTTTGTTTACTTATCAAGAAAACAAAACACTTGGAGGTGGTGGTTCTAGGGTTTATTCAGTGACTCAATGATGTCATTAAGGGCTTAAATTATTTCCATCCTGTTCCATCATGCCTTTTTGTCTTCATTTTTATTGCCTCATGGTTTTAAGATAGCTGCTGCAGCTGAAGGTGTGGAATCCTTACATGTAAGTGAAAAATGGCCTGAGTTAAAGTAGTCCCTTGATTGGGTTGGAGGAAGCCCAACGAAATCTTCTACAGAGCTTTCCAGAAGACCTCCTGGTCATGTAGGTAATGAAATTTCCCATTGCTATTTTATCTCTTATTTCTTCTACTATGAGCTCCTGAGAGCAGAATCCATGTCTTCTTTCTTTCCATAAACCCAGCATGTAGTATAGTACTTGGCATATAGTGGGTACTTCCTAGCTGCTCACTCAATACAAACCAACCTGTTTGTCGTATATGAATTCTCTATGAGTGGTCATTATTACTCTTGTTAGGAGAATAAGTGTTAAACATATGAAGTATATAAAAGTTTGCAGTTCTTAATTCGTGAAGAAGCCTTACAGAACATTGAACTCTGGGCAGAGAGGAACTGCACTGCCATGCCAGGCTATCCATCTTGTGTGTGATTTCCACACCTTGTTTGGACTTGGTAAAACATCTTTTTTTTGGTTTTGATCGGTGACATTTACATAAATTCGGTACTCTTTGTTGTTCTAAATGATCTGTTGATGTGTTTGTGGGGGGTTGATCTCTAGGGTCTTGATGAGGTCAGAATTTCCTTTCTCCTGAATGACTCCAAATGTTGGTTACACAACTCATTTGAGCACCAGGTGTGAGAGAGGCAAGGAAGCATGACCTGTTTACCCTCTAGAAAAGATAACCCATGTACAATACATATGCAATGAAGAAATTGTACTTCTGGGGACAGAGGTAGAGAGCCAGGGAGAACAGCTTTTATTTTTTTTTTCAATCTTTTCAAACATTAAAAATAAAATCTTCATCAATTTATAAGTTTAATTAAAGAACTCTGCTCCTAGTCACACTTAGATTACTACAAAGACTTCCTGCCTTGTCTCCCTACCTCAATTTTCCTGCCCTGTAGTCTGTTTGTGAGATAAAATTTTTTTAATTATAAAAATATTTTTTATTATATTATGTTAGTCACCATACAGTACATCCCTGGTTTTTGATGTAAAGTTCCATGATTCATTACTTTGTGTATAACACCCAGTGCACCATGCAATATGTGCCCTCCTTACTACTCATCACCAGCCTATCCCATTCCCCCACCCCATCCCCTCTGAAGCCCTCAGTTTGTTTCTCAGAGTCCATAGTCGCCTATGCTTCATTCCCCCTTCTGATTACCCCCCCTTTCTTTATCCCTTTCTTCTCCTACCGATCTTCCTACTTCTTATGTTCCATAGATGAGCGAAACCATATGATAATTGTCTTTCTCTGCATGACTTATTTCATTTAGCATTATCTCCTCCAGTGACGTCCGGGTTGCAGCAAATGTTGAGAAATCATTCTGTTTGATAGCTGAGTAATATTCCATTGTATATATGGACCACAACTTCTTAATCCAGTCATCTGTTGAAGGGCATCTTGGCTCCTTCCACAATTTAGCTATTGTGGACAATGCTGCTATGAACATTGGGGTGCATATAGCCCTTCTCTTCACTACATCTGTATCTTTGGGATAAATACCCAGTAGCGCAATTGCTGCATCATAGGGTAGCTCTATTTTTAACTTTTTAAGGGACCTCCACACTGTTTTCCAGAGTGGCTGTACCAACATGCATTCCCACCAACAATGTAGGAGGGATCTATTTTCTCCACATCCTCTCCAATAATTGTAGTTTCTTGCCTTGTCAATTTTTGCCATTCTAACTGGCGTAAGGTGGTCTCTCACTGTGGTTTTGATTTGAATTTCCCTCATGGCTAATGATTTTGAACACTTTTTCATGTGTCTGTTAGCCATTTGTATGTCTTCTTTGGAAAAGTGTCTGTTCATATCTTCTGCCCACTTTATGATTTGTTTATTTGTTTCTTGTGTATTGAGTTTGAGAAGTTCTTTGAAGATCTTGGACACCAGTCTTTTATCTGTAGTGTCATTTGCAAATATATTCTCCCATTCCGTGGGCTGCCTCTTAGTTTTGTTGGCTGTTTCCTTGGCTGTGCAGAAGCTTTTTATCTTGATGAAGTCCCACAAGTTCATTTTTTCTTTTGTTTCTCTTGCCTTTGGAGATGTGTCATGAAAAATGTTGCTTTGGCCGATGTCGTAGAGGTTGCTGCCTGTATTCTCCTCTAGAGTTTTGATGGATTCCTGTCTCACATCGATGTTTTTCATCCATTTGGAGTTTATCTCTGTGTATGGTGTGAGAGAGTGGTCAAGTGTCATTCTTTTGCATGTAGCTGTCCAATTTTCCCAGCACCATTTATTGAAGAGACTGTCTTTTTTCCTCCGGATGTTTTTTCCTGCTTTATCAAAGATTAGTTGCCCAAAGAGTCGAGGGTCCATTTCTGGGTCCTGTATTCTTTTCCATTTGTCTCTGTGTCTGTTTTGTGCCAATACCATGCTGTCTTTGTGATCACAGCTTTGTAGTACAACTTGAAATCTGGCATTGTGATGCCCCCAGCTTTGTTTTTCCTTTTCAATGCTTCCTTGGTGATTTGTGACCTTTTCTGGTTCCACACAAATTTAAGGGCTGTTTGTTCCAGTTCTTTGAAAAATGTCATTGATATTTTGATCGGGATAGCATTGAAAGTTTAGATTGCTCTGGGTAGCATGGACATTTTAACTATGTTAATTCTTCTGATCCATGAGCATGAAATATTTTTCCATCTTTTTGGGTCTTCTTCAATGTCTTTCAAGAGTGATTTGTAGTTTCTTGAATATAGATCCTTTACGTCTCTGGTTAAGTTAATTCCAAGGTAACGTATGATTTTTGGTGCTATTGTAAATGGGATGGATTCCCTAATTTCTCTTTCTTCAGTCTCATTGTTCGTGTATAGAAATGCAACTGATTTCTGAGCATTGATTTTATATCCCACCACATTACTGAAGATGCAATTTTTCTAAAAATAGCTTTCATCGTGTCACTTCCTTCTTAAAAATATTTTCTATTGCATATAAGCTAAACCCTAGAGTTCTTGGCCCAGAAATCTGGACTCTGCAGCCTTGTCTCTACCTACCTTTCCAACCTTGTCTCTCATGTATTCTCTAGACAAAACAGTCTCTTTACTGGTCCCCAAAACATGATTGTATTTTTGCTTAAACTACCCCACTATTCTCTTATTTAAATCCCACTCACTATTCAATTTCAACTTCTACCTCCTCCAGATCATCTTCAGACTATACAAGTTCCCTTGCACTCCTTTAGCACTTACGGCCTTTAGTATTAAATGGTGTTTGGCACATTATTTCCCATGTATCTGTTTCAGACCCCTAGCTTGATTATAAACTCCTCAAAGGAAAGGCTTATGTTCCTCCTTTTCTATGTTCTCCTCAACACTCTGGCCTGATCACAAACTTTCCTATATCCTGCTGTATGTTCTTATTCTGTACACATGGTGATTAGTAGGAGGGTGAGGTAGCCCAGAAGGGTGCTAGAAGCCAGTCTGGAATTCTACAATATGCCATTAAATCTTTGCATGTATAATTAAGGGGGCACTAATTTTAGTCTAACAGTTTTTCTACTATTCTCTTTAGTGTCAGCCCTTAACATCATACTAAAGCATCCTCTGTGTTGTTACACAGTCTTTATAGTTATCCTTTTTTAATGGTTGCATAATAGCTCATTGAGCTCTTAATACTGCCTTATAACAATGGTTCTCAAAGTGCGGTCCCCAGATAAGCAGCATCAGCATCCCCTGGGAACTTGTTGGAAATGCAATTTCTCAGGCTCACACTAGACTTACTGAATCAATAACTCTGGGGATGGTGCCCAGAAATCTGCATTTATTAAACATTTATTAAAGTCCTCACATGATTCTGATGTATACTCAGATTCAGGAATCATGGGCTTAGTGGAGGATTAAACCCAATAATAATGCCCTTATACCAACTCAAAGCCTGTTATAGAAATAGCTCAAAAGAGTCAGAGGACCTATACTCAAATTCCAGTTTCTTTCTATTAGCTGAGAAACTCTGGACCATCCTTCTACATTTTTGGGTCTCCATTTCTTCTTCTATTAAAAGGGGCTAATTGAACTACCTACTGTAAAGTGTTATTGTGATGATTAGATGAGACAATGTTCGTGAATGTTCTTTGTTGATTACATAGTAGACTGTACAAATACTTTATATTTACTTTTCTCAGCTCTAGGCCTAGTACTTCTATGAAGTTAATCCCAACCCAGAGTGACCTTGCCCTTATAGAATAAGAGTGCCTAATACCACATCTTAGAGTCTTCAACACCTCTTCAGAAATCTGAAAGAAATCTAGTTGCTCTGGAAGCTGAAGAAAGAGAAAGACTGGTGTGGGTTGAAAGCAATGTTTCATTCTTTGAAATATCTGTGGTGGTAGTCATCTTGAGCCTAAACCATTATTCATGCAAGGCTGGTTTTCACTGTTGGGCCAGGCCTTCAGGGAATTTGTTTTATTTTGCTGTTGAGGGAAGAATGAGGAGACAGCTTTATGCTGGCACATAGGATTGGGAAGAAAACCAGATAGCTCCATGGAATCTAATATACAGGTAGAAGGGTAAGATTAATTATGGGAGTCTGAGAGGCACTGGATCACAAAGTACAGGTGTTTCAGAGATGAAATAGTATGTGGCAATAAGTAGAGTTGTTTTCCCTATAACTGTGTGTAATAAAATGTGATTTTGGTGCCCTGAGAATTCTAGAGAATCCAGAAATGCTTTGGAAAAAAGAAAGTTTACAGCTTTGGAACACCTGCAAACAACTTCGACTCACAGTGGGCCCTGGACCAGTGACAGTGGGGAGGTGCTGCTTGCAAATACCTTTAAGAGCAGTGGGCATTGTTTGTGGGTAGGGACATTTACAAATCTTTATAGGCCCTAGGGTTTGACGTTTCCACCCATCATCATATCAAACGTAATAAAATGCACTCATAAGACACATGAAATAATTTTTTTGTAATAAAAAATTAGAAAAGATTTTTTTAAATGTTGCTTTTGAAATTATTTGGCTACAACAAACTCCTTTAATTTACAGTTGGCTATGATTTCTAAGTAATCATCATGTATACTTGGGAATTCTTGTGAAGTGAGAAAATATAACCCACAAATTGTTTTCAAATGTAGTGCAACTTTTTATGAATATTAAAAGTAATGGTGATTGAAGTTTGCATATACATTAAGCATTTATTTCCACATTGCAGTTTTTTTCATATTTCAGAGCCAGCAAGGATAAAATGACTCTAATTATGGAATTGGATACCTAAAATGTGTGAGCACTGGTGGTGAACACATGTGAGAGATCCCCAAGGACTTCCAGAAATACGTGGGAGAAGTTTTCAAGGGCCTGAGGTCTTGCATTATGCAGGTATGAGCTGGAGCTGATGAAATGTGGGTTATTACTGTCAGGTGACCCCTATTATTACCTGTAAGCAGGTGAGACTTAGAGAAAAGTTATAGACCTAAAAATTGTGACAATGGTTTGGCCTAGGTGTAGGCAGTTACTAATCTTCTCAAAAGGAATCTGGATAGTGAATAAAATACAAAATAAAACAATTGGGATAGGCCAGTGATGGGTATGAAGGAGGGCACATATTGCGTGGTGCACTGGGTGTTATATGCAAATAATGAATCATGGAACATTGCATCAAAAACTGGGGATGTACTGTATGGTGACTAATATAACGTAATAAAAAATTATTAAAAAAATAAAAATAAATAAAACTGAGCCTTAAAAAATACAAAATAAAACAAAAAAAGATTGTAGCCTCTTACTGAGGACTATGGTAAATTCTTGCTCTTTCTCTTGGTCAGATTGGCTGTATCAGGGGGAAATCTGTGTTAAAGTTTCTCAAACAAGAAACCTGGGAGTCAGCCTTGACTCCTTCTCCCCTTAATCCCTATGTCTGATCCCTCATTTAAATTTTCTGGATTTTACCTCTGAAATATGCTGAATCCATTACCTTTTTCCTACCGCCAATACTCTGGTCTAAGATACCATCATTTCTCTCCTGGACTATTGCAACAGCTTCCTAAAATGTATCCCTGCTTCCACACTTACTTATCTACTTATATTTGCATACAGAAATCCATATACATCGTATCTACTACCCAGCTTCCACATTTATCATTTGAAAATGAGAAACAAACTAAGGGCTTCAGAGGGGAGGGGGTGGGGGAATGGGATAGACTGGTGATGGGTAGTAAGGAGGGCACGTATTGCATGGTGCACTGGGTGTTATACGCAACTAATGAAACATCAAACTTTACATCAGAAACCGGGGATGTACTGTATGGTGACTAACACAATATAATAAAAAAAATTAAAAAAAAAGATAAATAAAATAAAAAAAGACAAAAAATAAAATAAAAATGTAAGCCAGGTCTGGATTTTTTGTCTTAAAACCTACCAGTGGCTTTCCATCTCAATTGGAATAAAGTCCAACCCCCCCCATGTAATCTAGCCCTTGCCTATCTCACTATTTTTATGTCCCATCACTCTCCTTGGGACCCACTATGCTCCAGCCACACTAGTCTTATCTCAAACCATCAAGCTACTTCCTACCACAGGGCCTTTGCTCATGAGTTTCTCTCTGCCTGGACTAGTCAACCTCCCATTTTACCTATGCCTGAGTCTTTCTTATACTTTGGGCCATAGTACAATTGTCACCTCCTTCAGAGTCCTTCAATGTAGCTCCGATATTATTCTCTTAGTACCTTGTTTACTTCATAGAATATATAATTTACAAATATTTTATTCATATGTTGGTTTTCTTTTTTTTTTTAGTTAGTCACTGAAGTAAACTCCATAACAGGGACTATGATTTTTTGTTCACTCTTGATCATATACTAGGTGCTCAATAAATTCTTGTTGAATGAATTAATACAACATATTATATTAAGCTTATTTACTAATTATTTTCATATATATGTCTTAGCTCCATCCCAATATTTCCAAAGGTGTACTGTTACAAGCAGAACAGATTATTATTGAACTTATACAAATAATTGTAATTGCCATGAAAGAAAGAATACTCAATGAGAGTTTCTGAGTTCTGGAGGGTTCAGGTAGGGAGAAAAGATAAATACTTCAATTTAATCATTAGAGAGATTTTTTTAGAAAGATATTTTATCAAGAGAAAAAGTTTCCTTAAATATAGAAAAGCAAACATTAGAGAACCAGAGATATTTCAAACAAGAGTCATAAAAAAAGCTATTCTACTGGGTATTTACCCCAAAGATACTAATGTAATGATCCGAAGGGGCACCTGCACCCCAATGTTTATAGTAGTAATTTCCACAATAGCCAAACTATGGAAAGAGCCCAGATGTCCATCAACAGATGAATAGATAAGATGTGGTGTGTATACACACCCAGACACACATACACACTAGAGTATTACACAGCCATCAAAAATGAAATCTTCCCATTTGCAAAGACGTGGATGGAACTAGAATGTATTGTGCTAAGTGAAATAAGTCAATCAGAGAAAGACAATTATTGTATGATCTCACTGATATGTGGAATTTCAAAAACAAGCCAGAGGATCATAGGGGAAGAGAGGAAAAAATGAAGGTGAAACCGAAGAGGGAGACAAACCATTAGAAACTATTAATCATAGGAAACAAACTGAGGGTTGTTGGAGGGGAGGGGAGCAGAGGGATGGGGTAACTGAGTGATGGACACTGGGGAGGGTATGTGTTGTAATGAATACTGGGTATTATATAAGACTGACGAATCACAGACCTGTACCCCTGAAACCAATAATACATTATGTTAATTTTAAAAAGAGAAATAAAGAAGAAGAAAACAAAAACAAAACAAGAACAACAAAAAAACTATAGTCATCTTTCTTAATTCATTTAGAATGCACTAATCCCATGTTATTAATTCATGTTATATTCGAAGGCAGCTTTTCCATTAGCTCTGAAAATTCTGTTTAGATTTATGATCTTAAGGATATCAGGAGAGTGTATTTGTCAAAATACGCTTCATAAAACTTCTTGAGGCTGAAACATATTTTGCAAGAGCATCAGAACAATAACTGTAAATGACAAAAGACTCAAAAATGGATATGGTTAAACATCTGATGAGAGTTCATTATAATGCAGTTGACAAAATTTGGTTATTTTTATGACACATAACATTTTAATAATAAGAATTTTAAGTGATGACATTATACCAGGATATATATATATATTTTTTAAAGATTTTATTTATTTATTCGACAGAGATAGAGACAGCCAGCGAGAGAGGGAACACAAGCAGGTGGAGTGGGAGAGGAAGAAGCAGGCTCATAGCGGAGGAGCCCGATGTGGGGCTTGATCCCATAACGCCGGGATCACGCCCTGAGCCGAAGGCAGACGCTTAACCGCTGTGCCACCCAGGCGCCCCTATACCAGGATATATTAACACTTTAGGAATTTTGTATAATTTCTGGAACAGTTACAGCATTTACCACATAATATAGCCTGAAAAGGCTTATCATTATTTGTTTGACATGCTTTCCATGTAATTTAATGTACCAAATAAATAAGCCTAATTAGTCAAAAATACTTCATTCTGAATTTTTCTGGAGGTCTGTTTTTTGGAAAGTCTTAAAAAATATCAGAAAGTTTCAAGGCACATGCCTAAATAGGATCACAGATCATTGCAAAACTTAAAACTTGGTGGCCATAAGAGATTCTACAGAAGGATATATAGTTTGTTAGCAAACCTTAGCTCCTTTAATGTTGAATATTTAGTTTTTTTAAGTAATTAAAGACCTGATGAAGACAAAACATTGAAACTTTGTTTTTCCTGGATAAGAAAAGAAAAAAAACTTTATTTATAATTTCTAATCAAGAGCAGACCAACTATCCAAGAAAACATTGTATTCTTTTTTATTTTTTTAAAGTTTTTCTTTTGATTCCAGTTAACACTAATCATTATATTAGTTTCAGGTGCACAATATAGTGATGCAACAATTTCACACATCACCCAGTGCTCATCATGACAACTGGCCTCCCCAATCCCTATCACCTATTTCACCCATCCCCTCACTCCCATCCCCTCTGGCAACCATCAGATAGTTCTCTATATCTAGGATCTGTTTCTTGGTTTTTCTCTCTCTTTTTTTCCCCTTTGCCATTTGTCTTGTTTTTTAAATTCCACATAGAGTGAAATCATATGGTATTTGTCTTTCCCTGACTGGCTTATTTTGCTTAGCATTATACTTTCTAGCTCCATCCATGTTATTGCAAATGGCAAGATTACATTCTTTTTGATGGCTGAATAACATTCCACTGTATGTATGTGTATACACACACACACACACACACACAAACACACACACCATCTCTTCTTTATCTGTTCATCATTTGAAGGGCACTTGGGCTCTTTCCATACTTTGTCTATTGCTGACAATGCTGCTATAAACATCAAGGTTCATGTGTCCCTTAGAATCTATATTTCTATCCTAGGGAAAATACCTAGTAATGCAATTGCTTGATAATTGGGTAGTTTGATTTTTCACTTTCTGAGGAACCTCCATACTGTTCTCAGTGGCTGCACTAGTTTGCATTCCCATCAACAGTGCAGGAGTGTTCCCTTCACTCTGCATCTCCATCAATATCTGTTGTTTCCTGTGTTGTTTGTTTTAGCCATTCTGAGAGGTGTGAGGAGATATCTCATCATGGTTTTGATTTGTATTTCCCCAATGATGAGTGATGTTGAGCATCTTTTCATGTGTTTGTTAGCCATCTGGATTGGATTGAATTGGAAAAATGTCTATTCATGTCTTCTGCCCATTTCTTGACTGGATTATTTGTTTTTTGAGTGTTGAATTTGATAAGTACTTTATAGATTTTGGATACTAACCCTTCATCAGATATGTCATTTGAAAATATCTTCTCCTATTCTGTAGCCTGACTTTTAGTATTGTTTTTTGTTTCCTTTGCTGTGCAAAGCTTTTTATCTTGATGAGGTCTTAATAGTTTATTTTTGCTTTTGTTTCCATTGTTTATGGTGAAGTATCTAATAAGAAGTTCCTATGGCTGACGTCAAAGAGGTTGCTGCCTGTGTTCTCTAGGATTTTGATGGTTTCCTTTCTCACATTTAAGTCTTTCACCCATTCTGATTTTATTGTTATATATAGTGGAAGAAAGTGGTCCGGTTCCTTCCTTCCTTCCTTCCTTCCTTCCTTCCTTCCTTCCTTCCTTCCTTCCTTCCTTCCTTTTCTTCCTTCCTTTCCTTCCTTCTTTTCCTTTCCTTCTTTTCTTTCGTTCTTTCTTTCTTTCTTTCTTTCATTCCTTTTCTCTTTCTTTCTTTCTTTCTTTCTTTCTTTCTTTCTTTCTTTCTTTCTTTCTTCTTTTTTTCTTCTTCATTATGATACATTAGTCACCATACAGTACATCATTAGTTTTGATGTAGTGTTCCATGATTCATTGTTTGCATATAACACCCAGTGCATCATGCAATACGTGCCCTCCTTACTACCTATCACCAGTCTATCCCATTCCCCCACCCCCTCCCCTCTGAAGCCCTCAGCTTGTTTCTCAGAGTCCATAGTCTCTCATGCTTCATTCCGCCTTCTGATTACCCCCCCTTTCTTTATCCCTTTCTTCCCGCCTGATCTTCCTAGTTCTTATGTTCCATAATTGAGAGAAATCATATGATAATTGTCTTTCTCTGCTTGATTTATTTCACTTAGCATTATCTCCTCCAGTGCCATCCATGTTGCAGCAAATGTTGAGAACTCGTTCTTTCTGATAGCTGAGTAATATTCCATTGTATATATGGACCACAACTTCTTAATCCAGTCATCTGTTGAAGGGCATCTCGGTTCCTTCCATGATTTAGCTATTGTGGACAATGCTGCTATGAAGTCCATAGTCTCTCATGTTTCATTCCCCCTTCTGATTACCCCCCTTTTCTTTATCCCTTTCTTCCCCTACCGATCCTCCTAGTTCTTATGTTCCATAGATGAGAGAAATCATATGATAATTGTCTTTCTCTGCTTGACTTATTTCACTTAGCATTATCTCCTCCAGTGCCGTCCATGTTGCAGCAAATGTTGAGAATTCGTTCTTTCTGATAGCTGAGTAATATTCCATTGTATATATGGACCACAGCTTCTTAATCCAGTCATCTGTTGAAGGGCATCTCGGTTCCTTCCATGATTTAGCTATTGTGGACAATGCTGCTATGAACATTGGGGTGCCTATGTCCCTTCTCTTCAATACGTCTGTATCTTTGGGGTAAACACCCAGTAGTGCAATGGCTGGGTCATAGGGTAGTTCAATTTTTAACTTTTTAAGGGACCTCCACACTGTTTTCCAGAGTGGCTGTACCAACTTGCATTCCCACCAACAATGTAGGAGGGATCCCCTTTCTCCACATCCTCTCCAACAATTGTTGTTTCTTGCCTTGTCTATCTTTGCCATTCTAACTGGCGTAAGGTGGTATCTCAGTGTGGTTTTGATTTGAATTTCCCTGATGGCTAATGATTTTGAACATTTTTTCATGTGTCTGTTAGCCATTTGTATGTCTTCATTGGAAAAGTGTCTGTTCATATCTTCTGCCCATTTTATGATTTGTTTATTTGTTTCTCGTGTATTGAGTTTGAGAAGTTCTTTGTAGATCTTGGATACCAGTCCTTTATCTGTGGTGTCCTTTGCAAATATATTCTCCCATTCCGTGGGCTGTCTCTTAGTTTTTTTGACTGTTTCCTTGGCTGTGCAGAAGCTCTTTATCCTGATAAAGTCCCATAAGTTCATTTTATCTTTTATTTCTCTTGCCTTTGGAGATGTGTCGTGAAAAAGGTTGCTCTGGCCGATGTCATAGAAGTTGTTGCCTATGTTCTCCTCTAGAATTTTGATGGATTCCTGTCTCACATTGAGGTCTTTCATCCATTTGGAGTTTATTTTTGTGTATGGTGTGAGAGAGTGGTCAAGTTTCATTCTTTTGCATGTAGCTGTCCAATTTTCCCAGCACCATTTATTGAAGAGACTGTCTTTTTTCCACCGGATGTTTTTTCCTGCTTTATCAAAGATTAGTTGCCCAAAGAGCCGAGGGTCCATTTCTGGGTTCTCTATTCTGTTCCATTGGTCGATGTGTCTGTTTTTGTGCCAGTACCATGCTGTCTTTGTGATCACAGCTTTGTAGTACAGCTCGAAATCCGGCATTGTGATGCCCCCAGCTTTGTTTTTCCTTTTCAACAGTTCCTTGGAGATTCGGGGCCTTTTCTGGTTCCATACAAATTTAAGGACTATTTGTTCCAGTTCTTTGAAAAATGTCCTCGGTATTTTGATCGGGATAGCATTGAAAGTGTAGATTGCTCTGGGTAGCATGGACATTTTAACTATGTTAATTCTTCCGATCCATGAGCATGGAATATTTTTCCATCTTTTTGTGTCTTCTTCAATGTCTTTCAAGAGTGATTTATAGTTTCTAGAATATAGATCCTTTACGTCTCTGGTTAAGTTACACGGTAACATATCGTTTTTGGTACTATTGTAAATGGGATGGATTCCCTAATTTCTCTTTCTTCAGTGTCATTATTCATGTATAGAAATGCAACTGATTTCTGAGCATTGATTTTGTATCCTGCCACATTACTGAATTGTTGTATGAGTTCTAGTAATTTGAGGGTGGAATCTTTTGGGGTTCCACATAAAGCATCATGTCATCTGCAAAGAAAGAGTTTGACTTCTTTTTGCCAATTTGAATACCTTTCATTCCTTTTTTGTTGTCTGATTGCTGTTTGTTGCTTATATTTGAACACAGTCTGAAAACATTTTTTACTGCTTCCCCCACATTTTATGTATATGTTGTCATATTTACATCCCTTTATTTTGTGAATCCTTTTACTGATTATTTTAAATATAATAGCTTTTACTACTTTGTGCTTTAACCTCTGTGTTGGTTTCATAAGTAATTAATCTACTACTTTTATTATGTTTCTATTTAACTGAAATTTTTTCCTTTCCTAATTTTCTTACTTCTTATTTTGGCCTTTTATCCACTCAAAGAATTTCCTTTAACATTTCTTGTCAGGATGGTTTAGTGCTGATGAACTCCTGTAGCTTTTGTTTGGGGAACTCTTTACATCTCCTTCTATTCTGAATGATAGTCTTGCTGGATAGGGTATTCTTGGTTGCTGTTTCTTTCCTTTCAGCACTTTTAATTTATCATGCCCATCCTGTATGGCAAAGTTTCTGCTAAAAAAAAAAATCAGCTTACTGCCTTATGTGGTTTCCCTTGTATGTAACTGTTTTCTTTTCTCTTCCTGCTTTAAATTTAAATTCTCTATCACTACTTTTTTGCCATTTTATTTATGTCTTGGTGTGGACCTGTTTGGGTTGATCTTGTTGTGGACTCTCTGTGCCTTCTGTATCTGGATGTCTGTTCCCTTTCCCAGATTAGGGACGTTTTTAACTATTATTTCTTCAAATAAATTTACTCCACCTTTTCTCTCTTCTTTTTCTGAGATCCCTATAATGGGAAGGTTATTATGTTCTATGATGTTTCTGACTTCCCTTAACATGTTGCTATTTTTTATTATTTTTTCTTTCTTTTTTTTTTTTGTTCAGCTTGGTTACTTTCCAGCACTGTTTTCTAGTTCACTGTTTCATTCTTGTGCTTCCTCTAATCTACTACTGATTCCCTCCAGAATGTTTTAAATTTCATCTATTGAGTTCATCATCTCTGATTGATTGTTTTTTATATTTTCTATCTCTTTTTTGAAGTGCTCACTGAGATTTTACCCTCTTTTTTCAAGTCCAGTAAGTATATTATGCCCAGTAGTTTTAATTCTCTATTGGTCATAGTGCTTATCTCTGTTTCATTTAGCTATTTTGCTATGATTTTGTTCTGTTCCCTCATTTAAGACATAGTCCTCTGTGTCCCCATTTTGTCTGACTCTCTGTGTTTGTTTATATATATTAAGAAATTGAGCTACAACTCCTGCTTTCGAAAGTGGTTGCCTTCTTGTGATGAGCACTAACACTGGGTATTACATGTAAGTGATGAATCACTAAATTTTACATCTGAAACCAATTTTACTAGAATTAACTAGAATTAAAAAAAAACTTGAAGTCAAAAGAAAATCTTTGACTTATAATTCCAAAAATAATAAGTAATAAATAATAAAAAAGAAAAAAAGAAAGTGGTTACCTTATGAAGAAAAGATCCTGAAATGCCCTGTAGCATAATGTCCCCTGTTTTCCCAAATCAGGCGCTGCAGGGGTGCCCTGTATATGGGTTGTGAGCATTCTACTGTTGTTGCTGAACCATGTTTCCTTTTGGTCCAGTCATCTGCAGTGGCCCACTTTGCCTGTTGTTGGCAGGGTTTGATCTGTTAAGGCACCAGTCTGGGGCCACCTTGGGCTTGTACTTGGGTCAGACCAGATGCCCGCCCTCAGCTCATTTGCTGGGGCTGTGGTGACACCAAACTGCAGGGTGCTCTCCCTGCATTGTTCCTCAGAGGGTTTTGTTGGTTAGCATGGCCTGCAGTCAGACCAGAGGTCTGTCCCCTACCCCATTTGTCTGTTGGAGTTGCAGTGACCCTAACTATAGGTCTCTCTCTCTTTGTGCTTCCTCCGGTGGGGTTTTTGTTATTGGGTGGGGCTAGCAGTCATATCAAATGTTTGCCCCTAACACAGTGCTGCGGCTGCAGTTGACTTTGTGTATATGGTTTTTTCCCCTCTTCCCTGGGCAGGAGTCACTTTGGAGTGGCAATGGTCATTCTTGTGGCTACTTGAAGAATGAGACATGTCAAGAATCACTTTGGATGGACTACTGCTAAGAGGGTGGGGTGGATTGGTAGAATCCATAGGAAAATGCAGTGTGTGGGGGGGTGTGTTGTCAGCAAGTTAGGTGGAAAATGTTCATGCTAGTTCCCACAGGTGTCTGGCCATCTAGGCTGGAAGGGAAATGGTCCCTCCTAGCTCTTTTTTTTTTTTTTTTTGGAAAAGTCTCCTAAAGATCCCTCCCCCTCTGGCACACCTCTGAAATGAGTACATAAATCTCATATACCCCAGGTGCTTTCCAAACTACTGATTTTATGCTGTATTTTGAGAGGTTGTTTATTATGCTGTCTCTTTAAAGGCATGTATTCAGTTTCCTATTGCCCTCTGGCTTTCCCAGAACTAAGCCTTCTGGTTTTTAAAATACCCAGAGTGAAGCCCTGTTGGTTGCACAAACTTGTAAAGTTAAGCCCCAATGGTTTTCAAAGCCAAATGTTATGGAGGTTCATCTTCCCATTGCAGGTCCCCCATGTCTGGGGTTCCTGATGTGGGGTCTCTTCCTTTGCCTTCTAAAAGCTTCTGGTGTCCCTCCTATTTGTGTTTAGTCTCACCAGGAGTTTGGTTCCCAACCATGTCTCCACCTCTCCTACCCTTTTTGATGTGGCCCTTCTACAATTAACTGTGGAGAGTCTGTTCTGCCACTTCTGGGGTCATTTTCTGGGTTAGTTACCCTGATGTGACTCTTATCTAGGTGTATCCATGGGACAAAGTGAGTTAGGGTCCTCCTACTATGCCACCTTCCCAGGCTCCTCAGCTTTACATACAGATTCTTCTGTCTTGGTTTCCTCCCTTATTTTAGTGGAGTTCACTTGTTAGTAGCTTCCTGAGAAAGGGTACATGGAAAATGTTTATGTAATTATTTTCATTTTTAGTGTCTGAAAAATTTTGAATTCTGCATTTATACTTAATTAGGCCTTTATCTGGAGGAAGAGTTTCAAGTTGGATATAATTGTCCCTCAGAATTTTTAAGGCATTGCTCAACTATTTTTCAGGCTTTGGTGTTATTATTGATGAGTTCAATACCATACTGATTCTAGATAAAGTTTTTTTCCCCTTTGTAGAAGTCTGTGGTCTATTTGTACCCAGTATTATGGAATTTTATGTTGATATTCCTATGTGGGTATATTTTTACCCATTGTACCAGGATTTTGTGGGCCTCTAATATAGTAACTCATGTTCTTTAGTTCTGAAAAATTTTAAAAATTTCACCGATTATTTTTTTTTAAGATTTTATTTATTTATTTGACAGAGATAGAGACAGCCAGCAAGAGAGGGAACACAAGCAGGGGGGAGTGGCAGAGGAAGAAGCAGGCTCATAGCGGAGGAGCCTGATGTGGGGCTCGATCCAATAACGCCGGGATCATGCCCTGAGCTGAAGGCAGACGCTTAACTGCTGTGCCACCCAGGCGCCCCGTGACTCAACACTTCTATACATCACTCAGTATTTATCACAACTATTGCACTTTTTAATTCCCATCACCTATTTAGTCCACGCCCCCAACCCCTTCCCCTCTGGTAATGATCAGTTGGCTCTCTATAATTAAGAGTCTATTTCTTTCTTCTTTTTTTTTTATATTATGTTAGTCACCATACAGTACATCCCCGGATTCCGATGCAAAGTTCGATGCTTCATTAGTTGTGTATAACACACAGTGCACCATGCAATACGTGCCCTCCTTACTACCCATCACCAGTCTATCCCATTCCACCACCACCCTGCCCTCTGAAGTCTTCAGTTTGTTTCTAATAGTCCATAGTCTGTCATGTTTCATTCCCCCTTCTGATTACCCCCCCTTTCTTTATCCCTTTCTTCCCCTACCGATCATCCTAGTTCTTATGTTCCATAGATGAGAGAAATTATATGATAATTGTCTTTCTATGCTTGACTAATTTCACTTAGCATTATCTCCCCCAGTGCCATCCATGTTGCAGCAAATGTTGAGAATTCGTTCTTTCTGATAGCTGAGTAATATTCCATTGTATATATGGGCCACAGCTACTTAATCCAGTCATCTGTTGAAGGCATCTCGGCTCCTTCCATGGTTTAGCTATTGTGGACAATGCTGCTATGAACATTGGGGTGCATATGGCCCTTCTCTTCAACTNTAAACACCCAGTAGTGCAATGGCTGGGTCATAGGGTAGTTCAATTTTTAACTTTTTAAGGGACCTCCACACTGTTTTCCAGAGTGGCTGTACCAACTTGCATTCTAACCAACAATGTGGGAGGGATCCCCTTTCTCCACACCTCTCCAACAATTGTTGTTTCTTGCCTTGTCTATCTTTGCCATTCTAACTGGCGTAAGGTGGTATCTCAGTGTGGTTTTGATTTGAATTTCCCTGATGGCTAATGATTTTGAACATTTTTTCATGTGTCTGTTAGCCATTTGTATGTCTTCATTGGAAAAGTGTCTGTTCATATCTTCTGCCCATTTTATGATTTGTTTATTTGTTTCTCGTGTATTGAGTTTGAGAAGTTCTTTGTAGATCTTGGATACCAGTCCTTTATCTGTAGTGTCCTTTGCAAATATATTCTCCCATTCTGTAGGCTGTCTCTTAGGTTTTTTTGACTGTTTCCTTTCTGTGCAGAAGCTCTTTATCCTGATAAAGTCCCATAAGTTCATTTTATCTTTTATTTCTCTTGCCTTTGGCGATGTGTCTTTTCTTGTTGATATGATGTATCACATTGATTGATTTGCGAGTGTTGAACCATGCTTGCATCCCAGGTATGAATCCCACTTGGTCATGATGGATAATCCTTTTAATGTACTGTTGGATTCTATTAGCAAGGATCTTGTTGAGGATTTTGGCATCCATATTCATTAGAGAAATCGGTCTGTAATTCTCCTTTTTGAGGGGGTCTTTGCCTGGTTTGGGGATCAAGGTAATATTAGCCTCATAGAATGAGTTTGGTAGCTTTCCTTCTGTTTCTATTTTTTGAAATAGCTTTAGGAGAATAGGTATTATTTCTTCTTTGAATGTTTGGTAGAATTCCCCAGGAAAACCGTCTGGGCCTGGAGTTTTATTATTTGGAAGGTTGTTTATCACTGACTCAATTTCTTCATAGTTAATTGGCCTATTTAAGAAATCTATTTCTTCCTGTTTCAGTCTTGGTAGTTTATAGGTTTCCAGGAAGGCCTCCATCTCTTCCAGATTGTTTAGTTTTTTGGCATATAGCTGTTGATAAAAGTTTCTAATAATCCTTGCAATTTCAATGGTGCTGGTCGTGACCTCTCCCTTTTCAGTCATAATTTTAATAATCTCAGTCCTTTCTCTTTGTTTTTGGACAAGTTTTGCCAGTGGTCTATCAATTTTATGGATTCTCTCAAAGAACCAGCTTCTAGTCCTGTTGATTTGCTCTACTGTACTTCTGTTTTCTAATTCATTGATTTCTGCTCTAAGTTTGGTCAACTGCTTCCTCGTGAGTGGGTTTGGTCTGTCCCTCTGTTGCTGTTCCAGCTTCTTGAGGTGAGAATATAGAAACTGCTTTTTAGATTTTTCTATTCTTTTGAGTGAGGCTTGGATGGCTATGTATTTCCCCCTTAGGACTGCCTTTGCAGTAGCCCATAGGTTTTGGACCGTTGTGTTTTCATTCTCATTGGTTTCCATAATTTGTTTAAATTAATTTTTGATTTCCTGGTTTATCGAGTCATTCTTGAGCAGGATGGTTCTTAGTCTCCAAGTGTTTGTGTTTCTTCCAGGTTTTTCCTTGTGGTTGAGTTCCAATTTCAGAGCGTTGTGGTCTGAGAATATACAAAGGACAGAGACGCGCCGGCCCTGGAAGTGAGGGCTGGGACGCCGGGTGTGGGGCGCACAGCCTGGTGAGAATGTTCCATGGGCATTTGAATAGAANGCACAGCCTGGGATGCTGCAGGGTTGAACAGCACCAACAGAAACAGAGTTAAAGTGGCCAGAACATCAGTGGAGAATGGTCCCTGATCCCTCTGTTCTGAGACAGTAGCTGAAACTCAGCTGCTGCTGCTCTAACTCTCAGTAGAGGCACAGCAAACCGCCAGGGAAAACCACCAGAGAACAACAGCCCAGAAATACTGGCTCACAGGGTGCCCATCCCCATCCCCCCTCTCAGGGGACACGGAGACTCTGCCCAAACAGGTTTTTTTGAGTACCGGCCGGCAGGCCCCTCCCCCAGAAGGCAGGCTGAAAAATCAAGAAGCCCACAACCCAGGGCGCCTGAGTGGTGCACTCATTAAGTGCCTGTCTTCGGATTAGGGTGTGATCACAACATTCCAGAAAGGAGTCCCTCATCTCCGCTGGGAGCCTGCTTCTTCCTCTCCCACTCCCCTGCTAGGGTTCCCTTTCTTGCTGACTGTCTGTCTTTCTCTCTCAAATAAATAAATAAAATATTTAAGGAAGAAGCCCACATCCCTAAGATCTCTATAAAACAAGGGCTCATGGCCTGGGTCCCAGTCAATAACTTGGGCTCTGGACAACCCCACGATCTCTCCTCATCAGAATGATGAGAAGGAGAAGTCCCCCCCAGCAAAGAAAAGATAATGAGTCTGTGGCCTCTGCCACAGAATTAATACATATGGATGTATCCCAATTATCAGAAATGGAATTCAGAGCAACAATGGTCAAGATGATGAGTAGACTTGAAAAAAGTATTAACGAAAATGTTACTGAGAATATAGTATCCCTAAGGGCAGAAATGAGAGCGAATCTGACAGAAATTAAAAATTCTATGAGCCAAATGCAGTCAAAACTAGAGGCTCTGGTGGCCAGGGTCACCGAGGCAGAGGAGCGCATTAGTGAATTGGAGGATGGGTTAGTAGAAGAAATAACAAAAATAGAAGCTGGTCTTAAAAAAACCACGCCCACGAATGTAGATTATGGGAGATTACTGACTCTATGAAACGATCCAATGTCAGAATCATCGGCATCCCTGAGGGGGTGGAGAAAAACAGAGGTCTAGAAGAGATATTTGAACAAATTGTAGCTGAAAACTTCCCTAATCTAGCAAGGGAAACAAGCATTCACTGATTATTTAATCCCCATTTTTTCTCTTATTTTTCTGTAAGTTATACTATGTGGATATTGGACTTTCACAAGTCCTCTAATTTTCTTATCTTTTCTGTCCTATTTTCCTTTTCTTCCTTTCTCTAGCATCTGGAAAATTTCCTTGATTTTTTCAGCCAACCATTTTGTTGAACTTTAAATTCCTGTTTTCTTAGTTTTAGTTACCAAGAGTCTTTTTTAATTTTCTTTTTTTATAGCAGCTTGTTATTGTTTGATGGATTCAAAATCTTATCATTTCTTTGAGAACATTTATTGTAGTTTTTAATTGATGCTTTAGTCTCCCTGCATTATTTCTGTTTTTTTGACAAGCTAATTTTTCCTGTTTATTTTATTCTTTGCTTATTTATTAGAAGTTTTTCTTTTTTATTATTTTTTATGCTATGTTGTACACCAGTAGTTTTTGATGTAGTGTTCTATCATTCATTGTTTGCATATAAAACCCAGTACTCCATGCAATATGTGCCCTCCTTAATACCCATCACTGGGCTTACCCATCCTCCCATCCCCTCTCCTCTCTGAAACCCTCAGTTTGTTTCCCGGGGTCTGTAATCTCTCATGGTTCATCTCCCCCACTGATTCCCTCTTCTTTTTTCCCTTCCTTCTCCTAATGCCCTCCACTCTATTCCTTATGTTCCATGTATAAGTGAAACCATATGATAATTGTCTTTCTCTGCTTGACTTATTTCACTTAGTATAATCCCCTCCAGTTTCATCCATGTTGATGTAAATGGTGAGTATTCATCCTTTCTCATGGCTGAATAATATTCCACTGTATATATGGACCACATCTTTATCCATTTGTTTGTCAAAGGGCATCTCAGCTCCTTCCACAGTTTGGCCATTATGGACATTGCTGCTATGAACACTGGGGTGCATGTGCCCCTTCTTTTCACTACCTCTGTATCGTTGGGGTAAATACCCAGTAGTACAATTGCTGGGTCATAGGGTAGCTCTATTTTTAACATCTTGAGGAACTTCCACAGTTTTCCAGAGTGGCTGTACCAACTTGCATTCCCACCAACAGTGTAAGAGAGAGCCCCTTTCTTCACACCCTCTCCAACATTTGTTGTTTCCTGCCTTGTCAATTTTTGCCATTCTAACTGGTGTAACATGGTATCTCAATGTGGTTTTGATTTCCCTGATGGCTAATGATTTTGAACATTTTTTCATGTGTCTGTTAGCCATTCATATGTCTTCTTTGGAGAACTGTCTGTTCTTGTCTTCTGCCCATTTTTTTGACTTGATTATTTGTTTTTTTGGGTGTTGAGTTTGAAAAGTTCTTTATAGATCTTGGATACCAGCCCTTTATCTGTAGTATTATTTGTAAATATCTTCTCCCATTCCATAAGTTGCCTCTTTGTTTTGTTGACTGTTTCCTTTGCTGTGCAGAAGCTTTTTATCCTGATGAAGTCCCAAAAGTTCATTTTTGCTTTTGTTTCACTTGTCTTTGGAGCCAAGCAGAAGAGGAAAAATAATTAAGATTGGAACAGAGATCAATGAATTAGAAACCAGAAATACAGTAGAGCAGATCAATGAAACTAGAAGCTGGTTCTTTGAAAGAATTAATAAGATTGATAAACCACTGACCTGACTTACCCAAAAGAAAATAGAAAGGGCCTAAATTAATAAAATTATGAATGAAAAGGGAGAGATCATGACTAGCACCAAGGAAATAGAATTATTAGAAATGACTATCAACAATTATATGCCAATAAATAAAGCAACCTGGAAGAAATGGATGCCTTCTTGGAAACCTATAAACTACCAAGACTGAAATAGGAAGAAATTGACAATCTGAATAAACCAATAATCAGTAACAAAATTGAAGCAGTGATCAAAAACCTCCCAGAAAACAAAAATCCAGGTTTTGATGGATTTTCAGGGGAATTCTACCAGACATTAAAGAAGAAATAATACCTATTCTTCTGAAGCTGTTAAAAAAATATATAAACAGAAGGAAAACTTCCAAACTCATTCTATGAGGCCAGCTTCATTACCTTGCTCCGAAAACCAGTCAAAGACCCCATCAAAAAGGAGAATTACAGACCAATATCCCTGAGGAATATGGATGCCAAAATTCTCAACAAGATCCTAGCCAATAGGATCCAACAGTACATCAAAAGTTTTATCCATCACGACCAGGTGGGATTTATTCCTGGGATGCAAGGGTGGTTCAACATTTGCAAATCAATCAGTGTGACAGAACACATTAATAAGAGAAAAGAACCATATGGTCCTCTCAATTGATGCAGAAAAGCATTTGACAAAATACAGCACCCTTTCTTGATTAAAACTCTTCAGAGTACAGGGATAGAGGGAACATTTCTCAATTTCATAAAAAACCATCTATGAAAAGCCCACAGCAAGTATCATTCACAATGGGGAAGAGCTGAGAGTTTTTCCCTTAAGGTCAGGAACATGACAACGATGCCCACTCTTGCCACTATTGTTCAACATAGTACTAGAAGTCCTAGCATCAGCAATCAGACAACACAAAGAAATAAAAGGCATTCAAACTGGCAGAGAAGAAGTCAAACTCTCTCTCTTCGCAGATGACATGATACTTTATTTGGAAAACCCAAAAGACTCCACCCCCAAATAACTTAGAGCTCATACAGCAATTCAGTAATGTGGCAGAATAACAAAAAATCAGTGCACAGAAATCAGTTGCTTTCTTATTAGAGGCCTTTCCTAAATATCTGGTAATCTATGGATTTCTGCACATATTTAAGAGTGAGACATTAAAAATTTTATTAGATGTTTTGTGCAGGTGGTTATAGCTTGACATCTGTGGGCTTCATCACAGAATAATCTAACTTGAGGTGTTTAGTTGGGAAATTCCCAATGTCAATATCTGAGGTCGTTCTTTATGGATGAGTCAGATTCTCCAGGTAAATCTCTTATAGTCTTTTGCAATATAAAAAAATATCCCATACTATTGTTTAAGTGGGTTTTTGAAAAGAGGAAAAAGTAAATGTATGTGTTTAATCCTCCATTTTTACTCAGAAATGGGAGAAGGCAGGGCATATCATTGGCATATTCATAAGGGTGATTATGGCAATGTATCATCCTCCTTAGCATCACACACATTCTGAAAATATCAACACTTTCAGGGACAAGATATACTGATTCTTCTGAAATGGTCGGTGATCATGTTCAGGGGTGAGGTTAGGAAATTTCGTGTACCTCAGGTGGTAATAAATGAATGTGAAAGCTAGCTAGTAATAGAGTTTAAACATGGGAGTTATCCTTATTGAGATGGTCTGTAAGAGTTGTACAGGTGGGTAACATTTTTTAGGGAGAAAGTATGGATGGAAAAGAGAGCTGTTATTAGAAAGAAACTAAAACCTGTGTCTCTAAACAGGAGAGTAATCACAGTAATCCTGTGAAGTCTACAGGATTACTTTCTCTTTGCATCTTATGAATATTTTCAAGGCTCACACTTTGTGCAGTGTTGAGCCTAAGACAGACAGTTGGTCTGAATTAAAACTTGGCTAACCTACCTTAGACTGGGATTACTTCTGAAAATATTTATTGCATTCCTACTATTTATTTCTTTACTCAACAAATATTACACATCAGGCACTCTTCTAAGCCATGAAGATATAGTAATAAACATACCAAAATTCTGCCTTCATGGACCTTATTAAGTGCTAGATACTGTTCTAGTGGTAGAGAAGACAGTGTTGAACATGATTAGCAAAGTCCTTATTCTTGTATAGCTTATATTATGGTTTGATATGGGAGTAGACAGGTAGTAAACAAGGAAGATAAAGTTAGATAATGATTAGTGTTAAGGTAAAAGAAAACAAGGTGATATGATATACAGTAGGTGATGGTAAGCTAAAATTTGAATGATAAGAAGAAAGCATATGAAATCTGAGGGAAAAACTTTTACAGACAGAGGAACAACTAGGAATGTTAAATGTCAGTGGGACAGAAAGGCTAGTATAACTGAGGCATAGTGATAAAGAGCTAGTTGTATGACATGAAATGGGTAGAGACAAATAAAATAGCATCTAGTTGTTTGTATTAAAATATTTTGATTTTTTTATGATAACAATAGAGAGCTATTGGAGGTCTTTACATAGGGTAACTAAATGATCAAACTTATGCTTGAAAAGGATAACCCTGACTGCTTTTGAAGAATAGACTATACTGGGACAAGAATGTAAGTAGGCAGACCTGTTAGGTGGCTGTTGTGGCAATCTAGGCAAGAGAAATGATTGGACTAAACCATGGATATGGAGGGAAATGGATAGATTTGGGGTATTCTTTCAAGGAAAAATTTGTAGGAAAGTCTAGTAGATTCAGTGTAAGGCTATAGAAAAAGAAGAGAATCAAGGATTATTCTCTTTTTTGTTTGAGTGACAGGATGGATAGTGGTACCATTTCCTGAGATGGTAAAAGCTGGAGGAAGATCAAGTTTTGTGTGTTTGTGAGATCAAGATTTCGGTTTAGGTACAGTAAGTTTGAGATGTCGATTGAATATACAAATGATGAGCTAAATTAAGTAGTTGAATATACAAGTCTGGAGTTCAGGAATATAACTAAAAGATGGGACATATAAAACATCATTGGTTTGGGGCACCTGTGTGACTCAGTCATTAAGCGTCTGCCTTTGGCTCAGAGCGTGATCCCAGAGTCCTGGGATCGAGCCCTGCATCAGGATCCTCCACTGGGAGCCTCCTTCTTCCTCTCCCACACCCCCTGTTTGTGTTCCCTCTCTCGCTGGCTGTCTCACTCTCTCTGTCAAATAAATAAATAAAATCTTTAAAAAAAATCATTGGTTTGTATAAAGTTGTGCAGCTGGATAAATTTTTCTCAGGAGAAGTGTGGATTAGCGAGGTTTCAAGCACTGAGACATGCCAACATTTAGAGATGGAACAGAGGACGAAAAAACAGTAAGGGAAAATGAAAAGGAGAGGCCAGTGAAGTAAGAGGAGAACCAGGTAAATATGGTGTCAAGAAGATAAAAGAAAAAAGTATTTCAAGAACAGGAGAGAGTGATTGCTTCCTAGTGCTTGAATAAGATGAGGACAAAGAGGTTTCTCTCCATTAGTAATGTAGATGCCATCTGGTGACCTTGGAAAGAATAATTTCAGTGGAATTTTAATTTTTAATTCCAATTGGAGTGGGTTGAGTTTAGAAACAAAGATAAGGTAGTGGAGACAATGACTCTAGATGATAGTTTAAACAAGTCTTTCTGTAGTAAAGAGCAGAGAATTTGGGCAGTAACAGAAAGGGAGTGTTGGGGTCATAAGAGGGTTGTTTTTTTTCCTCATTTGTATGCTGATAGGAATGATCACTAGAACAGTATAAATTGGTAATGTAGAAGAGAGTGAGTCCAGATTTCAGAAAATCCTGAACTAGAAAAAACTTAAGGACTTAAGAGAAACCATGGGCATATGAAAAACCCACAGCTAACATTCTACTCAATGGTGAAAAACTGAGAGCTTTTCCTCTAATATCAGGAACAAGAAAAAGATGTCTATTACAGCAGGTTTTATTCAACATAGTACTGAAAGTCCTAGCCACAGCAATCATACAAGAAAAAGAAATAAGAGTCACCCATATTGTTAAAGAAGTTAAACTGTCACTATTTGCAGATGACAGTACATTATACATAGAAAATCCTGGAATCCACCAAAAAATTACTAGAAGTAATAAATGAACTCAGTAAAGTTGCATGATACAAAATGAATACCCAGAAATCCAGTGTTTCTATACACTAATAATGAAGTAGCGGAAAGAAAAATTAAGAAAACAACTTTATTTGCACTTGTCCCCCAAAGAATAAAATACCTAGAAATAAACAACCAAAAATGTGAAAGTCCTGTACTCTGAAATCTATAAAACACTGATGAAAGAAATTAAAGATGACACAAATAAATGGAAAGATATTCCATGTTTATGGATTAGAGGAATTAATATCATTAAAATGTCCACACTACCCAAAACAATCTACACATTCAATGAAATCCTTATTGTTTCACTCTCTTTCTGCTGCCATCTTGGTTCTGCCTTTCCTTCACAAAATGCATGGTGAAGCCACAGAAACCATCCCTGCTACAGAGTAGGAGTTGCCACATTTCCAGGCTGAGCCAGGGTTTGGACCAGAATATGACAGTGATGAATCATACCAGAGCTCAAGGAACAGGATTCCACACAGGCAACCACACAACAAGCCCAGCTGGCAGCAGCAGCTGAAATCGATGAAGAACCAGTCAGAAAAGCAATAACAGAGCTGGAATGAAAAGAAGGCATGGAAGGTATGTCCAAACTGGGTCGTCAACAGGTTATGAGAGTCACTATGTAGAAATTAGAGAATATCCTCTTTGTCATCACAAAACCAGATGTCTACAAGATCCAAGCTTCTGATACCTACATAGTTTTGGGGGAACCCAAGATGGAGGATTTATCTCAGCAGGCACAACTAGCAGCTGCTGAGAAATTTGAAGTTAAAGGTGAAGCTGTCTCAAATATTCAAGAAAACACACAGACTCTCTTCAGTCATATTATTAGCTATAGAAATGCAACTGATTTCTATGCATTGATTTTGTATCCTGCCATGTTGCTGAATTGCTGTATGAGTTCTAGCAGTTTTGGGGGGGAGTCTTTTGGGTTTTCCACATAAGGTATCATGTCATCTGAAAAAAGTGTGAGTTTGACTTCTTTGCCAATTTGAATGCTTTCTACTTCTTTTCTATACACTAACAATGTCACTGAAGAAAGAGAAATCAAGGAATTGATCCCATTTACAATTGCACCCCAAGCCATAAGATACCAGGAATAAACCTAACCCAAGAGGTAAAGGACCTGTACTCTGAAAATTATAGAACACTTATGAAAGAAATTGAGGAAGACAAAAAAAGATGGAACAATATTCTATGCTTATGGATTGCAAGAATAAACATTGTTAAAATGTCTATGTTACCCAGAACAATGTACACATTCAATGCAATCCTTATCAAAATACCATCAGCTTTTTTAACAGAGCTGGAACAAACAACGCTACAATTTGTATGGAACAAGAAAAGACCCCAAATTGCCAGGGGAATGTTGAAAAAGAACACCAAAGCTGGGGACATCACAATGCCTGACTTCACTCTATACTACAAAACTGTGATCATCAAGACGGCATGGTATTGGCACAAAAACAGACACATAGATCAATGGAACAGAATAGAGACCCCAGGAATGGACCCTCCACTCTATGGTCGACTACTCTTTGACAAAGTAGGAAAGAATATCCAATGGAAAAAAGACAGTCTCTTCAACAAACAGTACTGGGAAAATTGGACAGCCACATGCAGAAGAATGAAACTGGACCATTCTCTTACACCATACATAAAGATAAACTCAAAATGGATGAAAGACCTAAATGTGAGACAGGAATCCATCAAAATCCTAGAGGAGAACACAGGAAGTAATCTCTTTGACCACAGCAACTTGTTTCAAAGACACATCTCTAAAGGCAAGGGAACCAAAAACCAAAATGAACTATTGGGACTTCGTCAAGATAAGAAGTTTTTGCACAACAAAGGAAATAGTCAACAAAACTAAAAGGCAACCTATGGAATGGGAGAAGATATTTGCAAATGACATTACAGAGAAAGGGCTGGTATCCAAGATCTATAAAGAACTTCTCAAACTCAACACCCAAACAACAAATAATCCTGTCAAGAAATGGGCAGAAGACGTGAACAGACAATTCTCCAAAGAAGACATACAACAGACGCATGAAAAAATGCTCCACATCACTTGGCATCAGGGAAATTCAAATCGAAACCACCTTACACCAGTCAGAATGGCAAAAATTGACAAGGCAGGAAACAACAAATGTTGGTGAAGATGTGGAGAAAGAGGAACCCTCTTACACTGTTGGTGGGAATTGAAGCTGGTACAGCCACTCATGAAAACAGTATGGAGGTTCCTCAAGAAGTTAAAAATAGAGCTACCCTACAACCCATCAATTGCACCACTGGATATTTACCCCAAAGATACAGATGTAGTGAAAAGAAGGGGCATCTTCTTCCCAGTGTTCATAACAGCAATGTCCACAATAGCCAAACTGTGGAAGGAGCTGAGATGTCCTTCAAGGGATGAATGGATAAAGAAGATGTGGTTCATATATACAATGGAATATAACTCAGCCATCAGAAGGGATGAATACCCACCATGTGCATCAACATGGATGGAACTGTAGGGTATTATGCTAAAGGAAATAAGTCAATCAGAAAAAGACAATTATCATATGGTTTCATTCATATGTGGAATATAAGAAATAGTGCAGAGGGTCATAGAGGAAGGGATGGAATACTGAATGGGAAGAAATCAGAGAGAGAGACAAACCATTAGAGACTCTTGACTCTGGGAAGCAAACTGAGGGTCACAGAAGGGGAAGTGGGTGGGGGGATGAGGTAACTGGGTGATCGGCATTAAGGAGGGCACATGTTGTGATGAGCGCTGGGTGTTATATGCAACTGATGAATCATTGAACACTACATCTAAAACTAGTGATGTACTATGTGTTGGGTAATTGGATTTATTTTTGTGTGTGTGTGTGTGTGTACCATGATTGATTTTATTTTATTATTTTATTACTTTATTTTTTCAAAATAATTTTTTATTATGTTATGTTAGTCACTATACAGTATACCCTTATTTTTTATGTAATGTTCCATGATTCATTATTTGCGTATAGCACTCAGTGCACCATGCAATATGTGCCCTCCTTAATACCCATCACCGGCCTATCCCAGTCCCCCAACCCCTTCTCTTCTGAAGCCCTCACTTTGTTTCCCAGAGTCCGGGGGGGGTGGTAAACAGAAGGGGGAATGAACCATGAGAGAATCTGGACTCTGGGTAATTGGATTTAAATTAAAATAAGAAAAGACATATTGTACAAGAGGAGTGTTAAGAGGAAGAGGTTGATGAAACAGGTGTAGAAATTAAGGACATAGAATTGATCATGTCACAAACAAATGTGTCAAGAGCAAAAGCATTCCAACCCCTGAAGAACCACAGTAATTATATTGTAAATGCTATTATGGAACTAACAATGTAACTATCTGAAAACGAGGCTTGTCTTTTGGTGTTTCAAAAGAATAACTGCAGCTTGGTTTGAAATTTATACTATTTCTGTCATTAATAAATCTATGTCTTCCTGTTGGATGAAAAAAAAGGAATCCCAATCAAAATGCCAACAGCATTTTTCACAAAACTAGAACAAATATTAAAATTTGATGGAACCACAAAAGACCTCAAATAGCCAAATCAACCTTGAGAAAGAAAAACAAAGCTGGAGGTATCACAATCCTATATTTTAAGATACACTACAAATCTGTAGTAATCAAAAAAGTATGGTACCGGCACAAAAATTGACACATAAATCAGTGGGACAGAGCAGAAAGCCTAGAAATAAACTCACAATTATATGGCTAATTAATCTTCAAAAAACGAGGCAAGCTTATGCAATGGGAAAAAGACAGTCTCTTCAACAAATGGTGTTGGGAAAACTAGTCAGCAAAACAATGAAACTGGACCACTTTCTTTTTTGGGGGGACCACTTTCTAACACCATATACAAACATAAACTCAAAATGGATTTAAGACTTAAATGCGAGACCTGAAAACATAAAAGTCCTAGAAGAGAATACAAGCAGTGATTTCTCTGACACCAGCAGTAGCAAAATTTTTCTAGATATGTCTTCTCTGGCAAGGGAAATAAAAACAGAAATAAACTACTGGGAATACATCAACAGAAAAAGCTTCTGTGCAGCAAAGGAAACCACCAACAAACCAAAAAGGAAACCTACCAAATGCATGAAGATATTTGCAAATGATATATCTAATAAGGAGTTAATATCCAAAATATAAAACGAATTTATACAACTCAACAAAACAAAACAATTTGATTAAAAAATGGGCAAAGTACCTGAATAGACATTTTCCCCAAGAAGATATACAGATGGCCAGCAGACACATGAAAAGATGTTTAAGATCACTAATCATTAGGGAAATGCAAATCAAAACCATAGGAGATATTACCTTACACCTGTAAGAATGGCTAAAATAAAAAAAGAGAAGAAATAACAAGTGTTTTCAGTAAGTGGAGAAAAAGGAACCCTCATATACAAAGCAGTATGGTACTGTTGGTGGAAACGTCAATTGGTACAATCACTATGGAAAACAATATGGAGGTTCCTCAAAAAATTTAAATAGAAATTCTGTATGATCTACTAATTCCACTGTTGTTTTTATCAAAGTAAAACCCAAAGTAAACAAAAGCACTCATTAAAAAAAGATATATGCACCACTATGTTTATTGCAGCATTATTTACAATAACCAAGATAAGAAAGCAACTAAGTGTCCATCAATAGATGGATGGAGGGGAGCCTGGGTGGCTCAGTCGGTTAAGCAGGATAATAGATGAATGACTAAGGTTGATTTTATATATATATATACACACACACAGGCACACACACATATATACACACACACATATATATATACACATATGCACACACATATATACATAGGTATAAATATATGCACTTGATTTTATATATTAATATATAAAACAGGTTGAGATCATGCTATTTGACACACATGGATGGATCTAGAGAGTATTATGTTAAGTGAAATAAGTCAGACCGAGAAATACAAACGCAATATGATTTTACTCTTAAGTAGAATTTTAAAAAAACACAAATGAATAAACAAGAAGCAGAATCAGATCTATGAATATAGAGAACAAACTGATGGTTGCCAGAGGGGAAGGTGGTGGGGGCCTAGGGAAAATAATGAAAGTAAGTGGGGGATACCAGCTTTCAGTTATGGAATGAGTAAGTCACAGGAATAAAAGGCACAACATAGGGTGGAAAAAAAGAGAAACCATGGCCAAGTCTGTTGGCACTTCCTTGCATTTAACCTTTGCTAAGATTCCTTTTATTCTTCTACTTCCCTTATTTAGGCAACTGCAATTTTCGTCATAAAGACTAGGGAAGTCCTGCTCTATAACGACTACTAGATGTGCAGTGTAATCTTTGACTTGCTTGACCCACTTTTTACTACTTCTAGTTTCAGAAACCTGGTTCTTTTGGGGCTAACAGTGTTGTTTGTGGACTTGTAAGATAACATGCTAAATCAGATACAGGCACTGTGGACATAGATTCATGACATCTGGTATCTATAATGTTCTACATGTGTGTGTGTGACTTAAACTTTATGTATCTTGTGACCTAATAAAGAGATAATCATCTAGATGATAATTATAGTTACCATTTACTAGTTGCTTACCATGTGCCAAGCGCTGTATGAAGTGGGGTGTGTGTGTGTTTATTAATCCTTACAACAAATTTATTAAGTTGGTACTACCATTATTTCCATAATACACATTAGGAAACTGGGGTATAGAAAGGTTAAGCACCTTACACTGTGTCACACATTGAAGAAGTTTATGCCCAGGTTTGTGAATATGAAATTCATGCACTTAATCCCTGATATACGTTGCTTGATTTATTCAAAGAGATTAAGCCCAGAACACTCATGACAATTCCAACACTTAACTAAATCTGTAAAATGCAAATTGGATCAGGCCATATTTGATGTTTTTGTACCTGCTATTTCCCCATGGATTATTTTGATGTGCTCCAGACAAAGTCAATACGTGTTAGAGCTGGTATGCTAGCAAGGCCCAAGGACTTCCAAATTTTGTTTGGATTCTCATATAATTTTGGAAGGATCACCTTATACTTCTATAACATGGATAACATCTTCATCAACGTTCTGTAAAAAATATATGGTCTTTTAGGTTGTCTCTTGAATCCCAGGATTCTGAAGAACTGGCCCCAGCTTAATTTCACCTGTTTTTGGCTTTGAGTTAATCACTGATGTAGACACTTAGCTGGCATTTCTTGGCTCTCTGACTCCTGATTGCAGGTGCATGTGTTCTTAAGTAAAAATTCACTCCAGTCTTATACCACAGAGACTTCTATTTTGGCTTGGAATGAGGAAGTTCTCTCTCAGCTAGGTAACTAGTTGAACATAACCAGTAGCTGGAGGGCAAAATCATTTTAGCAGCATAGAAGGCTATTCACATAAGGTGTGGTTGAGTAAGTAGCCCATTCTATTCTAGGTAAATTAGAAAACTCTCCTCACCTGAGTAGATAGAAACATTTTTGGACTTTAGTTCTCTTTATAGCCCCAACTATAAAGCTCACACTGAAAGGCTGTTGTCCATGATACAACTAGACCTGAGCTATGTAGCTGGGTGGGATCTCCAAGGCTCTGTCATACTAGGAAGGCTTATGAGGCAAGTGGTTGGTGGAGAGGAAACAGAGAACAGTCCAGGTAGTGAAGGAGTAAGTCATTCATCATTTCCAGAGTTTAGATGAATGCTATGGCTCAAGAAGAAAGGCAGATTAAGTAAGGAGATGAGAATGAGGGGATAGAGGTTGTGGGCAAATACTGAACAATGAATATTGCTTTTCCCTCATTGTTAGACTTTAGGGTAACCTCTGGGTGAGCCTGAACAAAAATGGGCCAGTCAGGAAGCTGAGCTTTCCTGATGTTTCTGTCCTCCTTCTTTTGCCTTGGTTGATTTTGTTCTCAGCCACCATGGGCTGGATGACCTCCAGTCCTTTGTCCTCAGGCTTAAGAGTCTCTGGGCAGACCAAATGGAACATTCATGTGCAAAGTTGGTGAAATAAATCAAGTAGGGAAAAAATCCATTTTGGTGTGGTCATTGTGTCAACTTTTATTATTTCAGTTCAGCATGGCTGCATATATAAATCTCCTGTAAGGAACCAGAAAAGGGATACGTGAAATAACATTTCTAAGAGGCATGGTCACTTGCTTCTAATAATAATTACTACTTGCAAAGCCTGGAAGTGCTTAAGATGTTCATATTTTTTGAACGATTGACTGGTTCCCTTATTTATACATATAAGAAAAAAAGCAAGTAGGGAGAGGAAATTGTCTGTTGCTGCAGAAACGTGAAAGTCACATTTTTGGCACTGTTCCCTGGTTGATGTCATTCTAGGGAATGTGCTAAAGGCCATGATTTTCCAGAGGGAAAAGTTTTTTTCCATAGCAGGCTGTTTGTGGGCACTTATTGCCCCCTCTGAAGTCAGGCCAAAACCAAATGAGGCCTTTTCCTGCCTTGTTTGGCAGTACCAGGTCAAGCCCACCTGAAACAGGAGTCCAAAATTTTTGTTGGTCACTGTGCCCAACCATTCCCTGAACCCTTTTATACTTTCTTATTCTTCTCTTTAGGGACTTCTCAGCTGCTTGACCTTTGCACAGGCTGCTGGGAAGGTTGGTTTTCCCCTGCTGTGTGGAAGCTCGAAGGGTTGCCAGGGGTGTGTGTGTGTAAGGGCCATCCCTGAGCTGACTCCTGAAGTAGACCACAGTACATGTGGGTTGAGGCTTGGACTCCACTCTTCTCATTCCTTCTTACCTCCTAAATGGTCCCAAAGCAAAATGGGATATAGACCCTACTGCCATCTGATTGTACTCCTATCCCTACTCCTGATTCTCTTGCCCAGCCTGATCTTCATGCTCTTATATGAAGCTGCTTTGAGACCCTTTAAAAATCACTTGTCATGGTTTAGAAGACTTTACTTGGTTTCACTCATTTATGGAACATAAGAAGTAGGAAGATTGGTAGGAAAAGAAAGGGAAGAAGGAAGCGGGGGTAAAAAGAAGGGGGAATGGACCATGAGAGACTATGGACTCTGAAAAACAAACTGAGGGCTTTAGAGGGGAGGGGGTGGAGGATCAGGATAGGCTGGTGGTGGGTATAAAGGAGGGCACATATTGCATGGTGCACTGGCTCTTATATGCAAGTAATGAATCATGGAACTTTACATCAAAAACTTGGGGTGTACTGTATGGTGATTAACATAACATGATAAAAAATTTTTATATAAAAAATAAATGGATATATTTAATGTAAAAAAAGAAGACTTTACTTGGGTCCATCTAGCATAAAAGAAAGAGATCTTTGCATCATGAAATTGGCCAGTAGTTTGGTGTGGGCCACAAAAAGTCAGGTCTGGGTTCTGACTATTTCCCCCACTCCCTCAGCACACAGGCAGACACTTGAACTTCAGGATCATTCCCACCTCCACACATTTATTCTCACCTTAATGAATACCTATTTCACCACATGCCTTGCACAAAACTAGTCTCATCACTGGCTCACCACTTTACCCTCATTTGGCCTCTGCTAGCCTTTAAGTCCTCTAACTCTTAACTCCAGCTTTGATCTCCTATTCCCCAACTTTCATTCTTTACCATATTTATAGTCATTTCATTAATTTCATAAATGAAAGGCTAAGTCAGAAAGATTAATGCTCTAATGGAGGCATTTATACAAAGCATAGTAATAGCCCCAAAGAAGCTGTGACTAATTCTACTTTGGGGACTCTCAGAAGGCCTTGCAGATAAAATGATATTTAAAGCTGTGTCTCTAAGGTTCAAAATGAGTCCACCAGGAAAATATGTGAGAAGGAAAAGATGATACCTAAAGACACCTCCAGGTGTCTATAAGGCCTTATCATCTTCATATCCTGCTATAAATTTCCTTGGGAACAACCATATCAGGAGCTCAAGCTCAGAGAAAGGAGGTCAGCTCAGAATCATATCTAACAGAGTATCAACAGTAGGGAATAGATTCTTAGATATTGACTACCTCAATTCATTTATCTTACTGATAAGGAATCTGAAATCCTAAAAGGTGAAGGGACCTACCCAAGGCCACACAGCTAGTTAGTGGCAGAGGTAGAAGTAGAGGTAGAAGGATTCCTGCATTCATTTTTCCTGGGCTAATTCTGGGTTGCTTTGTGGCCTTACCGTGTCCCAGTTGCCCCTTTGATTTTTTCCTCTAAGAGCTCCCATCAACCACCCTTCACTTACAGATGTCCCTTTCATGTCTAGGCAGCAATGTTGGTTGCCACTAGCTCCCTATATGACTTTAGAAAAATCACATTTCTCCTCTGGGCCTTAGTTTCTTGTTTTCCATCTAAAAATGGGTGAGGGTTAACTAATAAGTTTCTATATCTAAACCTTAGTGACAGGGGTACACAGCTAGTAGTTTGTACACGAGTTTTACTCTTTTGTATGTTTGCTGGAGTGTAGTAAGAGATATGAATGGGTTGACAGAAAGCAGTAAAAAAATGTAGTGGGGACTGAGACCTTGAAGGCTTCTTACAGGATTGGAAGAAAATATATTACTTCAAGTGTAGTCCTTTTATTTTTATTGATATAACTGAGACCCAGGTTTGGGGTTAGGTAAGTTCTCGTAGATGGTTAGTGAGGGTCTGGGCCTCAAACTCTGGTCTTCTTTTTTTTTAAGTTTTTTTTATTATATTATGTTAGTCACCATACAGTACATCCCTGGTTTCTGATGTAAAGATCGATGATTCATTAGTTGCGTATAACACCCAGTGGACCATGCAATACGTGCCCTCCTTACTACCCATCACCAGCCTATCCCATTCCCCCAACCCCCTCCCCTCTGAAGCCCTCAGTTTATTTCTCAGAGTCCATAGTTTCTCATACATCATTCCCCCTTCTGATTACTCCCCCTTTCTTTATCCCTTTCTTCCCCTACCGATCTTCCTAGTTCTTATGTTCCATAGATGAGAGAAATCATATGATAATTGTCTTTCTCTGCTTGACTTATTTCACTTAGCATTATCTCCTCCAGTGCCGTCCATGTTGCAGCAAATGTTGAGAATTCGTTCTTTCTGATAGCTGAGTAATATTCCATTGTATATATGGACCACAGCTTCTTAATCCAGTCATCTGTTGAAGGGCATCTCGGCTCCTTCCACGATTTAGCTATTGTGGACAATGCTGCTATGAACATTGGGGTGCCTATGTCCCTTCTCTTCACNAGTAATATTCCATTGTATATATGGACCACAGCTTCTTAATCCAGTCATCTGTTGAAGGGCATCTCGGCTCCTTCCATGATTTGGCTATTGTGGACAATGCAGCTATGAACATTGGGGTGCATATGGCCCTTCTCTTTACTACGTCTGTATCTTTGGGGTAAACACCCAGTAGTGCAATGGCTGGGTCATAGGGTAGTTCAATTTTTAACTTTTTAAGGGACCTCCACACTGTTTTCCAGAGTGGCTGTACCAACTTGCATTCCCACCAACAATGTAGGAGGGATCCCCTTTCTCCACATCCTCTCCAACAATTGTTGTTTCTTGCCTTGTCTATCTTTGCCATTCTAACTGGCGTAAGGTGGTATCTCAGTGTGGTTTTGATTTGAATTTCCCTGATGGCTAATGATTTTGAACATTTTTTCATGTGTCTGTTAGCCATTTGTATGTCTTCATTGGAAAAGTGTCTGTTCATATCTTCTGCCCATTTTATGATTTGTTTATTTGTTTCTCGTGTATTGAGTTTGAGAAGTTCTTTGTAGATCTTGGATACCAGTCCTTTATCTGTGGTGTCCTTTGCAAATATATTCTCCCATTCCGTGGGCTGTCTCTTAGTTTTTTTGACTGTTTCCTTGGCTGTGCAGAAGCTCTTTATCCTGATAAAGTCCCATAAGTTCATTTTATCTTTTATTTCTCTTGCCTTTGGAGATGTGTCGTGAAAAAGGTTGCTCTGGCCGATGTCATAGAAGTTGTTGCCTATGTTCTCCTCTAGAATTTTGATGGATTCCTGTCTCACATTGAGGTCTTTCATCCATTTGGAGTTTATTTTTGTGTATGGTGTGAGAGAGTGGTCAAGTTTCATTCTTTTGCATGTAGCTGTCCAATTTTCCCAGCACCATTTATTGAAGAGACTGTCTTTTTTTCCACTGGATTTTTTTCCTGCTTTATCAAAGATTAGTTGCCCAAAGAGCCGAGGGTCTATTTCTGGGTTCTCTATTCCANGGGTTCTCTATTCTGTTCCATTGGTCGATGTGTCTGTTTTTGTGCCAGTACCATGCTGTCTTTGTGATCACAGCTTTGTAGTACAGCTCGAAATCCGGCATTGTGATGCCCCCAGCTTTGTTTTTCCTTTTCAACAGTTCCTTGGAGATTCGGGGCCTTTTCTGGTTCCATACAAATTTAAGGACTATTTGTTCCAGTTCTTTGAAAAATGTCATCGGTATTTTGATCGGGATAGCATTGAAAGTGTAGATTGCTCTGGGTAGCATGGACATTTTAACTATGTTAGTTCTTCCAATCCATAAGCATGGAATATTTTTCCATCTTTTTGTGTCTTCTTCAATGTCTTTCAAGAGTGATTTATAGGGGCGCCTGGGTGGCACAGCGGTTGGGCGTCTGCCTTCGGCTCAGGGCGTGATCCCAGCGTTATGGGATCGAGCCCCACATCAGGCTCCTCTGCTATGAGCCTGCCTTCCTCTCTCACTCCCCCTGCTTGTGTTCCCTCTCTCGCTGGCTGTCTCTATCTCTGTCGAATAAATAAAAAAAAAAAAAAAGAGTGATTTATAGTTTCTAGAATATAGGTCCTTTACGTCTCTGGTTAAATTAATTCCAAAGTAACGTGTGGTTTTTGGTGCTATTGTAAATGGGATGGATTCCCTAATTTCTCTTTCTTCAGTCTCATTTTTCAAACCCTGGTCTTCTGATTTGAAGTCAAGTACTTTCTAAATACCCATACTGTCTCATTGTGCTGGTTATGTCCTGTACAGGGCAGTGCTAAAAAGACTAAGAGTTCAGGAGTCCGTTATAAATAGAGTTCAGTTGCATTGTGGGCCAGATTATTTGCAGCTGGCCATTATGAAGGGAGGGAGTTCAGAGCTCTGAGAGCAGGGGAGGGTACAGTTGCCTCCTCAGACCCCATTTGGAAATTTTGGAGATTTCCTTGGGGCTGAGCCTGAGCCTCAAGATGTATGGCAGTTAAGGATTTGGTTATCTCCACTTTCCTCCCTTCTAATTGCTTCTTGTTCATACTGTCTTTCCTCTTACCTCCATATGACTAACCCACCCTCTTCAAGTCATAAACAGAGATGATCAACCTCTGGTTACATTACCTCCATTTTCTCACTACCCCTCATAGTAACTTTCAAAGGCACAAAACATCTCACAAAACACTTTTGCATTTTCATTTGCTTTTAATTTCATGCTGTTTGAGATTGTTTTTGTGTTCTCCCAGAATGCTCTGGTGGAAAAAAAAGAGATAGTCAAAGTCCAGCTTCTTCCTCTTTGGAAAAGAACTTGGCTTATACCATATAGGCAGTGTCTCACTCATTACTATACTTTCTAACACTTTTTATTCTTTGGATTTGTTCAAGTGGTCTCTAAGCCATTGGTACTTCTTCCCTGTGGGTGGGGCAAGTGCTTTGTTTTGGAAGATGGGAGAGATGAGTTTAGTTCTGGACATGTTGAATTTGAGAGGTTTATTCTACATCCAAATGGAGATGTTGAATAGGCAATTGGATATCTAAGTCTGGAATCTGAGAAACACTTTTGGCTGGAGATGTAATTTTGGAGTTGTCAACAAACAGATATCATTTTAAGGCATCAGAACTGATGAGAAAATTAGGGACTAAATGCAAAGAGAAAATAGGTTCTGTGAAAGTTCTCAGGGCACAGTTTATTAATGAGTTTTGAAGCTGTGGAAACTCATCTCCTGGGAGGAGACAGCTTTGTTCCTTTTCCCAGATTGGTATTATTGGATTTCTAATTGTGGGGCATTAGAAAAAGTGATGCCACTGGTTTATTGTGTTCCTTGGGTAAGTCATCCACATGTTCTGGATCTTGGTTTTCTCACCTGTGTAATGAGAGGGTTGGATGAGATGACGTGACGCTCTAGAATGGTTTATCACTTCTACTAGTGGAATCAACAAAGTCCTGCTAATGTGTTATCTGTTGAGGTGACAAATCCTATGTAAAATGATAATTGCCATGATTATGGTTATGTTCTGCTTTATTCGTGGGGTGTAGGTATGTAAAGATTATTGACCTGGGGAGTCAAGCACACCTAGGTTTCTCTTCTGGCTCTGGCTCTGAGTTGTTATGTGAATATGTCCCTTTGAATACGACCCTTTCCTTCTCTGGTTCTGTTTTCACTTCAGTAAGATGAGGGGTGTTGTTTTATGCCAGCAATTTTCAGTATTTTTAAAAGCAGAGAATCTCATTTTAAAAATGAAATCAGTGTAGGGGAACATGGGTGGCTCAGTTGGTTAAGCATCCAGCTCTTGATTTTGGCTCAGGTTATGATCTCTGGGTCATGGGATTGAGCCTTGACTTGGGCTCTGTGCCCAGCATGGAGTCTGCCTGAGATTCTCTCTTCCTCTGCCACCGCCTCCCCACTTTTTTCCTTTCAAAAAATGAAAAATGATAGCAGTGTAGCTTCTCTGGTTGAAAAAGCAGGTTAAATAGGGCCTAGAGGCTCTGGTCACCTCAGAGGCGTACCTTGAGCTACTTCTAGAACCCCAGGACACCCAGGAATGCAGTCTGATCCTCAACTAACTGAGCTCACAAGGCCCTTTCAGTTCTGACATTCTGTAGCTTGAAGGTTCCCTTGGTATCATATAAAGTTCAGAGGTCAGCAAAATTTTTCTGTAAAGGGTTAGATAGTATTTTAGGCTTTCTGTGTCACTATGGTCTCTGTCTTCTCCTCTTCTTCCTCCCTCCCCCTCCTTGCCCCTCCTTCCTCTTCCTTTCTCCTTCTCCTCTTCTCCCCTCCTCCTCCTCTTCCTCCTCCTAGGACCTGTGTACAGCCTGCAATTTCCAGAATGTTCTTGGCTGGGCCTAGGGAGAGTGAGAGAAGGTACAAGTCATAGATGGAATGTAAGCCTTAGGCTCATTTGGAACCCTGCTTGAAGCAAACCAGCTCCACTCCCCCACAGTCCCCTTGGCTGAGCTGAGCCATTCCATGTGCACACAACTTCAGAGAAGGCACAGCTAGTAATAGTGGCCCAAGGTGGCTCTGGACCAAAAAGTGGGGCTATTTGTTGCAGATACAGCTGGGAGGGGGTGGGGGCAAAGGGGATCATTCAAACATGAGTCCAGGCAGAGAGGAGGAGAAGCCTAATTGGGATCAGATGTCTCTGCAGAGCAATAACACTGCCACCTGGTTATGAGCATCTTAGCTTTGCAGAATCCAAAGGGCTTTTCCAGACAGCATTTAATTCATCTTCACTGCACCCTTGGGAAGGAGAAAAGTAGGGGAGGAAGTGTAGCTGTGGTGGGAAAGAAAGAGTTATGACTTAGGAGTCAGGAGCCACAGCTTGGTCACTGACTTGTGAGGTAACCTTGGACAAGACTCTTCTGCTCTCATTTGTAAAGAGGTAGCATTGGATCAGATCAGTGGTTATCCCCAGACCAGCGCAGGAATATCACCTGGGAATTTTTTAGAAATTCCATTTTTAAAGCTTCATCCTAGACCTAGTGAATCAGACACTCTGGAATTGGGGTCCAGAAATGCATGTTTTAACAAGACTTCCAGGCATGGACTAGAATAATCTAAGGCCTTTCCAACTTTGATTCTCTGATTATATGAGATAATGGATGTAAAAATACCTTTTAAACTGTGCCTTACACATTTCAGGGATGATGATGGTGACAATGATAATGATGATGATAATGATGATGCTCCTGTTGACTTTAAGCCATACTTCAGCAGCCAGGTTCATTCCCTAAGCCAGGAACTTGCTACCCCACCCCTATGGAGTTTCTCCCAAAGCCTGTAAGACAGAGATATGCCCTCAGAAGCTTATATACTATGAGGATAGGTAAGTTAGGTAAGGTAATCTGGTCCAGATGGTTGACAGAGAAGAAATCACAGGACAACTATTTTGAAGATCCAGAGAATAGGCATAGCCAATATTAAAGATTGGGGTGTGTGTGTGTGTGCGTGTGTGTGTGTATGTGTGTGGGGGGGATAGATCACTGTGGGCTGGTGGGTTGTGGCATTGGAAAGAACTCCTAGTATCCTAGTATTAGTGGTAGTATGATCTTGAAGGATGGAGAGGATTTAAACACTTTCCAGGAAGGTGGGAGGACATTATAAGGTATGAATGTGAACAAGAGGCACAAATTAAAAATAAAAGCATATGACTTCAGCTTGTTATAGCATTAAGACTAGGAAGATTCTTATATTTATCCAGGGTTCTGGGTGATTTCCTGGGTGTTGGCTGTAACACCGGTCATTTCTTTCCCATTCTGGAAAACATACTGGAAAAAAAAAGTGAATATGGATCACAGTATATGGAAGACCTGGGCTCTGTTCTAGAATATAAAAATAAAGTCATTCACAAACATTTACACTTCAGTAACAAATTTACTTTAACACACTTTCAAGTGATCTCAATATTCCATACATTCTGGTTGAATAAATGACTTTTCCAAGGTCATCCAGAAAGTTGAAGGGACTGGAACCTGGTGCTCCTGACTTCTAGTCTGGTGTGTTTCCTTTGTAATCTGTGTTTTCTCAGAGGCTTCTGGAATGGGGAAGTTTGACCAAAATAAAGTTTAAAAGGTATGTTTTTGAGGTACAGCTGGAAGGAGGCTAGGACACAACTATAGACAACTTGGAATGCCAGGCTGAAGCTTTTGAATTTTCTCCTGTAGGTAATGTGAAACTGCTAGAGGTTCTACAACTGCGGTATGGCATCATTTGCAATTTAGGAATGTTACTCAAATGGTTTAGGGCAGCACTACCTGGTAGATTGGAGTGGGAGAGAGCTGGGAGGGAGCAAAACAAATAAGTAGCCCCGAATGTAGGCTGGAAATGCCATAGACCTGCCCAATCTTCCATGCCATGAGTACATTTGTATTTTTAACAGAAGAAACAATATAAATGCAAAACCATAGGTTCTACTCCTGGGATTTCAACCACTAGTGATAGGGAGGCTTCCTGGCCCTGGAACATAATACTGTGGAGATCTGCCTGGATTGCACTCTGACCAGCCCTTGCTAAAGCTCAGTGCTGCTCTCTGCTCTCCGGTTTCATTTTACACTCAGATTTCTATGTATTATGAGCCAGGGGCCCAGAGTTTAGGGGGCATTTCACTGTTCCTTTCATTCCTTTCACAAAGCTCCAGGCTCAGGACTGTTACTTATACATGTTACTATGCCAGTTGCATCACCCAATCCCTTCTAGAGACCCTGGCTACAAGCTTCATAGTTTGTAGCTTCTAAAGCTCATTCATACCCATTATCTCATTTTGTTCTCATTAGAGCCTTGTGAGGTGGGCAGGCTTATTATAATTTAATGGGATGAAGCTAAAGACCAGATTGGGTCTTGTCATTCAGCTAGCGTGTGGTACAGCTTACTTATTCTGACTTCTAGGCAATATTCCATGCTTTCACTTGCATTGTTGGGGTTCTGGTGGTTATTTTTATGAGTGTACTAAAAGCCCTCTCAGATCTCAGACAAGGCCCAGGCTGGGGCAGAGAAGGAAACAGAAAGCCAGGAAACCAAATTCTCTTCATTTCTAGACCAGAGCCCCCCCTCAATACCATTCTGCTCCCCTGAATGTACCAACAGACCTCAGTAGGAAAATCCTTAGCTCTGCCTGCTCATAGCCCTGTACCCTCTGCCTGTCTGATGCCAGTGATACTCTGCATGACAATGTGTCACCTTTGCCTGAAGCCTGCCACGTTTCCTTTTTGCCATTCTCTTTCTTCACCCCGGCAGCTGGAATAAAGATGCAACCTAGGGACTCTCCTTTCCTGGGCTATCCCAAGTGGTGAGGCTCACAACTTGAGATCTTTCTTGGACAGTACAAAAAGCCAATCATTGAGAGACCAGGTCACCACTACACATAGACAGCCTTTAAAATAGAGAGGGCACAGGGTCTTTAGCTGAAGCTGCTTTGGACAGACCTTTCCAGGACTCTGACTGGGTCTTCAGTGTGAGCCAAAGGCAACACCAACCAGAGTAGCATTAGCCCAGCTTTCAGAGTTCATACAATGTCATGCTGTCTAGATTTTCATCATGAATGTTCCCGAGACTCAAACGCAAAGGGAATTGGGTTGATTTCAACTGGAAAATATTCCTGCCATCTCAATGTTCTCTGGAATAACCTGCTTGCAGCTGTCATGGGGCGGCCCCCTCCCTGTAATGCGTGGCTTTTCCAAGGCTCAAGCTCCAGGGATCTGGAGGGGAAGAGAAGGAGGGGACCAGGATTATGTACACACCCCCCAAGCCTGGCCAGTGCTTGCATTTTTCAGGGCTGAAATTGGGTCTCTGGGGTTGGGGCTAGGGGCGAGGTAGAAGGGTTCATGGAACAGGTCCCTGCTGGGTGGATCCCTGCTTGCAGCGGGTTGCATTTCTTTGACTGGCTTCCAACAGGAAGAATTCATCTCCTGATGAAGAAGCATATTTCCCTGGATAGAGAATCTAATTGGCTGGGAGGCAGGAGACCTGGGTTTATGTCTTAACTCTGTCATCAGCTTGCATTGTGGCTTTAAGCAAGTTAGTCATCATATCTCTGTCTCAACTTCTTCCATTTAAAGTGGAGCTACTAATACCTGCTGCTCACATATATGGAGTAAGAACAAGGTGTAGGGGACATTGTTGCATATTCTAGGGGAAATGAAGGGATGGTAAGACTTTATTCTTACCTCCCTCAGACTGAGGAAACTAAACAAATTGCTCTTATTTCCTTTTCCCCTTGTCCTATGATGTTGGTAAAATGGCAGGGTATGGGAAAGTCTCCAAGGATTTAGATGGTCATGGGGCAAAAGGAAGAATGGTTGTATAAGCAGTAGCATAACCTAATATACTAGTGGGTATACCCTAACATCTTCTCAAGGAGATGTTGACAGCCAACTGGAAGCAAAGTCCTGTGATAATGGGAAATAAGATGTTGGGATCAGGGTGACACATAAGGTGCCAGGAAGGAGGAGAGTGCCAAAGACAAATTCTATCACCTTTTACCATTGTCTTGGACTGGTGTAATCCTATCCAGAAACTGCCTTCATTGGCTGCCTGGATTGTCAGAGCCTTGGCCTAGCTTTGGTATCTCCAAGCCTCTTTTTCCCTTTGGACCAGGGTTGTACTTGGGCTGCATACCTGGAAGGGGGTATCACAGAATACAGAGAAGAAATAGCCTCTGCCCTGGCATCAGAGGTCACTTTGGTCTTACCTGTGCTCTGGCACTCTTATCTCTAACTCACCGTCCTCTTGAGATCTAGACATGGGCTGTCCAGTATGGTAGCCACTAGCCAGATGAATAGCATTGCATTGCTCACGAGAAGGCCTGGATACCTGTACGGTTGCTCTGGCAGCAGCCCAGCAATGCTGTGAGACCTCAGGGTTCATATCCTCCTGAGAACAGAGTAAGATGCTTTTTTTTTCTTTTTCTTTTTTCTTTTCTTTTCCTTTCTTTTCTTTCTTTCTTTCTTTCTTTCTTTCTTTCTTCTTTCTTTCTTTCTTTCTTTCTTTCTTTCTTTCTTCTTTCCTTCTTTCTTTCTTTTTTTTTAACAAGGGCTTTTGTATGAGGCATTTTAAATAAAACAAAAAAAAAGAAAGAAAATCTGGGAAAGTAACTGTACTTGGAATTTTGTTACCTGTTGATCATATACTTGCATTTTCAGTGAGTCTAAACCCATAAGTTATCCTTAGGCTTCCTGTTTCATAGCTCTTTGTATCCTGGAAAGGGTATTCACAGCCATTATTTCATTTGAATCTCCTTAATAAGGTGAAGGCAGATACACCAGGAGTTATTATATTCATCTGATACACAAAGACTCTGAGGCTCAGCAGACTGAAGTGATAGCCAAGGGCCTCTAGTTATTAAGTGATAGGGCCAGGCTGAGAATGGAAAAAACTTGGGTAGCATCCTTGACTCTTTTCTATTTCCAGTCAACTGCCAATTTTGTACAATTTTCTTTACCTGGTGTTCGATCAGTCCATTTTCTCTCCATTGTCATTGTCACCACTGTAGCCCAAGCCCTCCAGTCCATTTTCCATATAGCAGTCAGAGTGGTCTTTCTAATGTGTCAAGCTGATAATGACACTCTCTTGAATAAAACCCTTTCTAATTGCTCTTAGGATAAAGAACAAGCTCTTGAATCTGGCCTACATAATGCCATATGGTCTCTATCACTTAGCTGTCCATTATCTCTCTCTCTCTCTTGCCATTCCTTCCTTGCATTCTATTCTTTAATAACTTTGAAATTTTTCAGGTCTTTGAAGATTCTGTCTCCAGTCTGTGCACATGCTATTTCCTCTGCCTGCCATACTCAATTACCCCACTCCTCTTCACTTGGTAAACTCTTGCTTATTTTTCAAGCCCTAAGTTTGATATTGCCTTCTCTAGGAACCCTCCCCTCACCTCTCTCCATACTCAGGATGGGTTAAGTGCTTCTTCTCTGAACTCCCATGGGACCCTGGAGTTGCTTGTTAATATAGCTGTTATTATGCTATATTGTAATTGTCTGTTTACTTGTCTTTCTCTTTTGGTAGATTTTGAGTGCCACAAGATCAAGAACTATGCCAATTTTAACTCTCCACTATGTCCCTAGCATGTAGCAGATGGCATGACACATAATGGATGCTTACAGATATTTCTTGATTAATTGAATGCATGAAGGTAAGAATAAATGAATGATGGATCCCAGGTAATTCACCCTGCAACACAGTGTTCTTTCTACTTGAAAGCAACATATTTTAAACAAAGATGGTCATTTAACCTTCAGACCACTATTTTCAGTGAATATTTAAGACATGTTTACTAGTCATCAGGCCTTAATATTGGAGGAAGGGGCTTGGCATATGCTGTGTACTGAACACATTGCTAAGTGATCTATATTCAGTGCATGCATCCATTCATTTATCAGTTGGAACGAGGGATAGACAAATATGATAAGTTAGTAAAACATATAGTGTATTAGATGTTATTAGATGCCAAGGAGAAAAGTAAAACAGGGATGGGGAATAGGTTATGTGTGTGAGGCTTGTAATTTTAGATAGGGTTTGAGAATCAAAGTGACATGATAAAAACAGGAAAAATTGAGTGGATAAGGGAGAGGCAGAAAAAACTCCAGGGTTTTGAGCCTGGCAATATAGTGATTCATATAGAAAGAGAGAGTAACTTGCTGTCTCAGATGAGTATTCTCAGCATGGAAACATTCCTTAAAAAACACCTAAGTTGAAATATGATGGGAGAGTCCAATTGTTGTCTTTGAATTGTGGGCACATCTAGGACTCATAGGTGCAAACGATGATCATCTAAGAAAAATGAATGAGCAAACCTAGATGAAACAAGGCAGCTTCATTATAGCAGAAAGGGCCTGGGGCAAAGAGTTAGGAAACCTGGGTTTAGGTTACTGCTGCTGTGAACTTGATTTGTGACTGGACATTTTTCCTCTCTCTGGACCCTAGTACCATCTATGATGAAGATACGTGGTTGGGTAGATGAGTGGCTTTTAAACTCTGCACTATGGTACACCATGGGTGTGGAGAGCCCTGTCAGGGCTCATTGAAGTGGAGATGGAGTGGATAAAAACAGTCAGGGCTATTGGTCATCTTTCTGCTTCAGCAGACTCAATCGCTAGACTAGATGGTATCTGAGGCATCTGCTAGGTCAAATACTCTGACTCTGCTTGCCTGGCAACATCACTGGAAACCTACGCTCACCCCAGCTTATTCAAGAATTTGTGGAAGTTTCCTGAGTAATGTGGGTATTACAGGGATGAGGGAGGAGCAAAGGGAAAGAGCTGTATGTAGTATATGGCATTGACAGTTTTCTCTCAGTGATTACACAGAACAGGAAAGAGGAATCCTCAGGATTGGGGGTTGGAGCAGCTTCTGTGGTGCTGGTTATCAAACACTTGACTTTTCCAACTGGGCCGACCTTGACTATGGATAATATTTTCCATTAGTGCAGCCATGGCTCTCAGATTCAAATGCTGTAGAATTGCTGGGCTTTAGTTAACAAGACAGGGCTTCTCTACCAATGGGAATAGGGCAGCTCATGAAGACTGCCATATATGGACATCTTTTGACTTGATGGTCAATTTCTTAGTTGAATTTGTGTATTCCTGGCTGCAGGAATTACACAGTTACCAGTCTCCTTTCTTTGGTTATTCATGAGAAGCAGGGGATAGTCAGGTCAAGGTGCAGGGGCACTAATTCCTTACCTTTGTAGGCTACATCTTATTTTACATACTTCTCTTCAGTCAAGACTCTCAGTTGAGTTTCATATGAATTCTGTGGGGTTGATAGTGCTTAGATTCTTATTCTCATTTGATAGATTCCACCTTTTCATCTTTTAAGACCTAGCTTGAACTTTACCTCTCTATAGTAATTCCATTCTCACACTGTCCCTCCACTGCCCATCCACCATAGTACTTAATATCTATATTCACTTCTCTGTACTCATTTTATTATTTTTGTTTAAGTCTTTGATTGTTTCACGTGTAGATGTTTATGTTCCTTCGACAAGCCATTATCACTTATAACAAAGCCTTCTGACTTGTCCCTGCTTCAAATTTACTACCTTCCTTATAATCTACTCTCAATATATAAGCTAGAATGTTCCTTTTAACATACAAGTCAGATCATAACACTCCCTGTGATCAAAGCTTGGCAGTGGTTCCCAATCTCGCTCAGAGTAAAACCCAAAGTCTGAACAATGGCCCACAATGTCCTTCCATGCCCTTCATACTGCCTCTCGCCTCTCTGACTTCCTCTCTTATTATTCTCCCTTTGCTTGCTCTGCTTCAGCCCACATGAGCTTCCTTGGAGTTCCTTGCATGCATCCAGTACATTTTTTTTTCTCAGAGAAAAGTGTATTTTACTGCTTTTTATTTTCTGTTCCCTATGCCTGGAATTATCTTCCCCCAGATACATGGTTGGCTTCGTCACTTCCTTCATGTCTCTAAACAAACATTACTTTATAAAGGAGGACTTTAGTATCCTGTGTGAACTATTGATACACTCTTGCACTCTCCTTCTTGCTCTGCTTTATTTTTTATTGCATTCATTGACATATTGTGATTTTGCTTACTTGATAATGATCTACCTTTCCTCCCTAGGATATTAGTTGCATGAGAACAAGGATTTTTGTTCTGTCCAATGCTATATTTCCAGTCTCTAGAATGGTGTGTGGCACATAGTAGATATTCTTAAAAATTCTGTTGGATTTTTAAAAAGGTGTTATTTATTTATTTGAGAGGGAGAGTAAGAGAAGGAGTGGGGGGGAGGCAGAGGAAGAAGGAGAAACAGACTGCCTGCTGAGCAAGGAGGCAGACATGGAGGGCTCCATCCTGGGACTCTTGGATCATGACTGGAGCTGAAGGCAGACGCTTAACTGACTGAGCCACCCTGGCACCCCCCAAACTCTGTTGGACTAAGGAATAAATAAAACCTAAAAAGCCTTAGGGCAGATACTTTTCAATTCCCTCATTCATGTTCCTCATTGTAATCACACTTGTCTTAATAGAACAATGGAAGTTAAAGCAGAAAAGGCATTGGAGACCTGCTTGTCTATCTCCCTCATTTAATAGATGGTAGGACTGAGGGGAAAAATCTTGCCCAGGACCACACAGCAACTGTTGACAAAGTCTGAAGAAGAGTTCAAGACATCTAAGCCTATATCCACAACTTTTCCTACTATATACCATGCTAGGCACTCAAATTAGTCTTATTCTCCAACTACAGGGCAAAGGTAAGGCATTGTCAGTATGGAGAAGCAAGCTTTGGGCAGGTTAATGGAGAGGTAGAAGAATTTGGCTTTTACATGAGTAGGAGTATCCCTGAACATTTTCCTCTCTGGTTTTGGAGGGCAATAACAACTGGGCCAAGTATTACACAAATACCTGACCAACTAAACCACAAATAACAGTCATTCAATAAATCAAGTAGCAAGCCTTTTTTGAATGTGTAACATGTGCCTAGACTTGTGCTAGAGATACGAAAACATTCAACCCTGATTCTTGCTTTCTAGGTGTAGTCTAGAGGTAAAGGCAAGACTTACCTGTCTGAGAAAAGCAGATACCAAATTGTAAGATATGACAATAAGCACTGTAGAGAATAGCAGGAGACCGCTGAGGGCTAAATTAGTCCAAGAAGGCATTATGGAGGAAAGGAGACATCTTTGAACCTATTTCATGTTGCATTCCTTTTGTTTTGTTTTTATTTTTTTTAAATTATGTTATGTTAGTCACCATACAGTACTTCATTAGTTTTTGATGTAGTGTTCCGTGATTCATTTTTCGCGTATAACACCTAGTGCACCATGCAATACGTACCCTCCTTAATATCCATAGCATTCCTGTCAGTGCTTTATCTTCCTTCATTTATTTATTTTTTTAATAATTTTTTATTATGTTATGTTAGTCATCATACAGTACATCCCACGTTTTTGATGTAAAGTTCCATGATTCATTACTTGCGTATAACACCCAGTGCACCCTGCAATACATGCCCTCCTTAAATACCCATCACCAGCCTATCCCATTCCCCCACCCCCCTCCCCTCTGAAGCCCTCAGTTTGTTTCTCAGAGTATAGTCTCTCATGCTTCATTCCCCCTTCTGATTACCCCCCCTTTCTTTATCCCTTTCTTCCCGTACCGATCTTCCTAGTTCTTATGTTCCATAAATGAGTGAAACCATATGATAATTGTCTTTCTCTGCTTGACTTATTTCACTTCATTTAGAAGTGTTTACTTGCACCCATGGACCCGACCCTATGCTCTTCAGGGAAGATGATGCTTTTGATGTAGTTACCAGGTCTCTTGCTTCCTCCTCTTCTCACTTCTCCCAAATAGAATCTGCTTTAGTTCAATCCATGTTTACTGAGTACCCTGTGGTACCAAGTACTGAGCCAGGAGCTTGAAATAAAAAGATAATCTATGGTCATTTACTTGTAGTAGGCCAGAAGTCTAATAGGTCAGATAGATATGTGCAGAGGTTTACAAAATAATTCAATATTGAAAAAAATAGTTTATTTATATTCTACTTCATTTAAAAAAAGGGCTTTGAGGTGGCAAACATGGTAAGTTCTGCTTATGAACAAATTGTAATGAAAGCCCAGATGAGAGAAGAAATGATATATAAGTGAATCAGCCAAAGCTTCCCAAACTAGGTGATATTTGAATTGAACTCAGACAATGATTAGTTTTCTAGGGAATAAGGAATGGGAGGTGTGGGTAGGGGGACACTTTCTAGACAAATGGAATATTGCACAAAGGTGGGCATTGCCTGGCTTGTGGCTCTGTGTGTCTACAGCAAGCATGGCCAGTGTCTGGCATGATCATCACTACCAGCTCCTCCCATGGCCATGGCAGAAAGTTTTAATCAGACATAATGTTCTTTCCCAGAAAACCTGGATAAGGCTTAGAATCCTTCTGAGCACAGTATTCCAAATGGCCACTTGCCGTCAATTTGAATAGATTTATGAGATGAAACATATTTGCCATCCTTGGCTGACTTCAATGCCTTTAAAGTTACAGATTTTCAGGAAACACAATCTCGTTGGGAATCTAAACTTTTAACAGTTTACTCCCCCTCCCCTCCGCTCTGCCATGATTCTGATATAATGAGTTCATGGATCTGTATTTCGTAGCTGTTATGTTATAATATGTTAGTAAATTTGGATTTTTCTCCTGCCATCAGAAATTTTAAATCAGAAAAATAAATTTTAAATCATAGAAGTGGTCTGTATTTCAGTAAGCTGCCTTTGGTAGTAGCGTATAAACTGAAGAAAAAACCAGTGTCAAGGAGACTGCTTACCATGCTACTGTAATATTTCAGGCAAGAGATGATGAATGCAGTGTTTAGGAGGAGAGGATAAATTAGGTACTAAGTGAGACAGACAATAGAAAAGTAATAAGTGCCAGAAGCCAGGTGCTTTGGGGAAATATCCAAGAGGGAGAAGCAATTTGCAGGTGAAAGGAGGAGGTGGCATATGGGGAAAGATTCATAAAGATAGGATTTGAGCCAGGCCTTGAAGGATAGTTAGCACTTGACATTGAGAAAGGGGTGGAAGTAGGCCATTTCAAACCTCTGTACCACAGGAGCGAAGGTGCAAAGGTAGAAAAATCACAAGGCATGTATGAGGAGCAGTATGTAGTTCAATTTGGTAGGCTTCAGTTTGGCATTCAGAGCAGACATTATCCTCATCACCATCCCTGTTCTTAGATGGCTTCTCTCACCATCCAGCTTGCAGGTGCTCAGGAAACATAAATTAGTGTTAATATTACAAACGGCTAACAGACACATGAAAAAATGTTCAAAACCATTAGACATAAGGGATATTCAAATCAAAACCACACTGAGATACCATCTTATGCCAGTTAGAATGGCAAAAATTGACAAGGCAAGAAATAACAGTTGTTGGAAAGGATGTGGAGAAAGGGGATCCCTCCTACATTATTGGTGGGAATGCAAGTTGGTACAGCCACTTTGGAAAACAGCGTGGAGGTCCCTTAAAAAGTTAAAAATTGAGCTACCCTATGATCCAGCCATTGCACTATTGGGTATTTACCCCAAAGAGACAGACGTAGTGAAGAGAAGGGCCATATGCACCCCAATCTTCATAGCAGCATTGTCCACAATAGCTAAATCATGGCAGGAGCCGAGATGCCCTTCAACAAATGACTGGATTAAGAAGATGTGGTCCGTATATACAATGGAATATTACTCAGCTATCAAAAAGAACAATTTCTCGACATTTGCTGCAACATGGACGGCACTAGAGGAGATAACGCTAAGTGAAATAAGTCAAGCAGAGAAAGGCAATTATCTTATGGTTTCTCTCATCTATGGAACATAAGAACTAGGAAGATCGGTAGGAGAAGAAAGGGATAAAGAAAGAGGGGTAATCAGAAGGAGGAATGAAGCATGAGAGACTATGGACTCTGGGAAACAAACCGAGGGCTTCAGAGGGGAGTGGGGGGGATTGGGATAGGCCGGTGGTGGGTATTAAGGAGGGCACATATTGCATGGTGCACTAGGTGTTATACTCAAATAATGAATCATGGAACACTAGATCAAAAACTAAGGATATACTGTATGGTGACTAACATAACATAATAAAAATTATTTTAAAAAAACAAAAAAAATGGCATCAAATCTAACCCATTAATCTGACCCATTCTTTTGAGATAATAATAATAATAATAACTCATTTCAGTCAATACTTTCTGAGAACCTACTCTGTTTTAGACACTGTGCAAGGTCCACGGGATGCAGACTGAGAAAACACAGTTCTTACCCTCAAGGAGCTCACAGTCTAGTGGGAAAGACAGACACATATATAGATAATCAGTAGCTGATAAGTGAAGTGATGCTGGGAGAATGTGGAAAGCACTCTGGGAGTTCAGAAAATGGTGAACTACCATACAGAGAGGAATTAGCAGTTGGAAAAAGCCAAAGCCCCCAATCAACACAATTAACTTCCTATGTAGAATTGCAGGTTTGGAGATGGGACAGAGAGGAGAGAATTAAATGAGTGTATTTTTGAGGCCTTCCTGAAAATGTCTTTGTGCTTCCCTGTTTGAAAAGTTGGTTGCTTTTGTGGTGGCCATTATTGTTGCTGCTAATGTCTGGGCTGGGTTCAGTGGGCCCATGTCTTGTCCCAGCAACCTCTTGATTGACTTCTGCCAGGTTTGGTGCAAGGTGTTGGGTGCTGGGACATCAGACGGAGTTTTGCCATTTGTAGTTGTTCTGCCTGTGTCCGGGACTGGAGTGGTCAGGTCCATGAGTCCTCAGAGTTTACAATAAGAATAGGGCCTGTCAGGCATCATTCTGCCTACCAGAGGAAAGATAATTGAATTAACATTGATTGAATGCTTAATATTTCATTTCAGTTCAGATCAAAACATGCCTATGGAGTTATCCCTACGTGCTTGGCATTTTATAAGGCACCACAGAGTCATCTCGCAATAGAAAAGACAATAGGTAAAGAAGTAACTGTAAATAAATAATCCAAGGTGATATGTTATACAGTAAAATTCTGTATAGTGAGCTATGAGTGCACACAGGAAAGAACAATAAATTTTGTTTGGAGGTTCAGAACGAGTTTCATTGAGGAATTGACATTGGACTGAGCTCTTATGGATGAATATACTAAGCACTGTACTCGGTGCTTTAGGAGAGTAATTATTACTCAGGATGATTTTGGTTACAAAGTACAGAAAACCCAACTTAAACTGGCTGAAACAAACCAGGGACTTATTGGCTCATGTAATGAGAAAGGATAGAAGTAGGACAGGCTTTAAGCATGGTTTAGTTGTGACTTTGCTTTTTTCTTTATGATTCTCTTGACTCTGTCCTCTTCTGTATGTTGGCTTTGTCCTCAAGCTGGTTTCCCTTATGGTTACAAAAGGGAAACCAGTGGCAATGAGGGCTGATGCTTCTTTTATATCCAGTGAAGTAGTGAGCATTGTTTCTCACACTATAACAAAAAAGTGGACCTTAGTAGTTCAGGACAGGTAAAATTTAGGGTAAGATTATAGTAAGCATGGAAGATCTCCCAAAAATTAGTTAAAAGCAGTTGAAAAGTTCAAATAGCTTAAGGGCAGCCCCATTTTCAGGTTGTGTTTCTTATTTGTTTAATTCTTGCTTTTTAAATGATGTCCCTTGGGGTGCCTAGGTGGCTCAGTTGGTTGTGCATCTGACTCGATTTCGGCTCAGGTCATGATCTCAGGGTCATGAGACTGAGCCCTGCATTGGGCTCTGCTCTGGATGTGGAACTTGCTTAAGATTCTTGCTCTCCCTGCACCCCTGCTTATGTGCACACACATGCCCATGCATGCTCTCTCTTCTTCTCTCTCAAAAAAGAAAAATCTTTTAAAAATTTTTAAAAATTATGTTAGTCACCGTACAGTACATCATTAGTTTTTGATGTTGTGTTCCATGATTCATTGTTTGCATATAACACCCAGTGCTCCATGCAATATGTGCCCTCCTTAATACCCATCACCTGGCTAACCCATCCCCCACCCCCCTCCCCTCTAAAAAAGAAAAATCTTCAATAAATAAATAAATGATGTCCCTTTTCCTATGCCTCTTACATGTCTTGATTTACAGACTACATTCTGGACTTCAGAATAGTAATATTATTTCTGTAACACAAAGGTCACTTGTCCTATCAAGGTACTCTTCATAGCTTGCATATGCAATGAGAGTAGTGGACAAAGTTAATTATGGGAAGGAAGTGTTGCAAATGGTTTACGAACAATCTCTGATGGCTGCCACATATAGGTTCTCAACTCTGCTTTGCCATCACTGAGCTGGGTGTCTTGGACAAATTAATTCATCTCTTGGAGCCTTAATATCTTTATCTATAAAATGGAAACAATATTAAGACCTACCTCATAAGGTTTGAGAATTGCTTGAGATAATCCATGTAATGTATATAGCAGAAGTTCCCCAAGTTTCTTGGTTCACGGTGGCTTTCTTGTGTCAGTAATTGTTTTCACAGCATCCTCAAGCCAAAAGAAATATTTAACACGTCTCTTTATTAAGTAATTAAGTACAAAAACCTTAATAGTAGTAGTTCATGCTCTGCCCAACAGATGTCACTGTGTTTCCCTCAAAAAGGTAAAATATAGTACCCCTGTGAGTTGGATATGGTACCCTGGTGTGCTTTGGTGCAGTCTGGGAATAGAACATTGCCAGGCACACAATTGGTGCTAAGTACATGGTATTTATTATTATTATTTTAAAATGTCTGTGATTATTATTAGGAAGGACCTGGGTACTAAAGAGGATGCTGACCTAGTAGTTTGACTCAGGTGTTGAATATCCCTGAGGAAGGATGCTTCCCTTTTTGGTACTAATCTCTTCTAGTCTCAGGTTTTTTCTAAGTCAGCACCAACTCACCCTAGCTTGAGAGGGGAGAGTAATTTCTATGTGCATAGAGAAGAAAACTTCATTCTCAAAGGAAGTGCCATTTTCTAGCTTCTAGTGATACCTAGTCAAAAATCACTCTTTCAGAAGGGACTTCTGTATGTTAGATTAAAAAAAATACTTTTTTCTTTTTCTTCCTGGCCTCTCCTACTCTCCTTTTTCTTCTCCTTCTTCCTTTACCTCTCTTCATATTCCTTTCAGCCAGTGCCTGAGACTTGGCCCCATCCCCATCATGATGAGGGGAGGCTGGAAACTTAATTCAGGAAAAAATGATTGGTTGTTCTCTGTTTTGAATCTCAGCTTGTCCTGTGAGCCACTAAGAATAGTGGGTACTGATAGTTCATTCTTGTATACCTCTTTCCTTTCCACCAAGGGAGCATAGGAAAACAAATTAAACAGAGAGATTCCAGAAGGTGGCCTGTGGGCTCGGATACCCTTGAAAAGCTGAGGGGGAGTAAATAAAGGTAAGAGCTGTGCTGAATTTCCAGCTCTCAGCAATTGAGGCCCATGAGGGATTTTTGACATTTTCCTAGAGGCTAGAGCTGACTTCAGTTCTATTTGGTTGTTTAGATTCACTGAAGGGAATCTAATGTCGGAGGTATAAGAAGGAATAGAATAGCAGACCTGTCCATGCACTGTTGACTCTGGGCCTCCTTGGTGCCGGCCAGCAGAGGTCGGGAGCGGCTGGCTGGCTTTTAGCCCCGGCCAGCCGGCGGCGTTTGCTTTGGCCGTTGGGGGAAAGAGCATTTTGTGGAAAGCCAGCCTTCCCAGCCAAGGGCCTATTTTCGTCTTGAATCTGTTGAGTGCAGCCTGAAGTCTAGGTCCAGGATCAACAGAGGCCATGGAAAATGGGATGGGATGCCTGGCAGTCAGAACTGTGGGCTTTGTCTTCCTGACCAGGGCATTCTGCCCTGAGCCTATGAAGGTAGGAATGATGGGGACTGGGGGTCCTTGTGGTATCAGGGCCAGAAAGAGCTAACTGCTTTTTGCATGATCACTGAAGCCCAGGATTGGCTGTAATATATCACTAAGCTCATCTCTTCCCAGGTCATCTAGTCTAGGAAGGTGGATGTGTGGCTAGAGCTGACATAGCTCCCAAAGTGCCTTAGCTCCCCTAAATAGGGGCCTCCACACACTGAGGGACCACTACACCACTGTGTCAATATCCTCACCAACCAATCATATACCACAGGAACACAGAGACATATTCGTTAGTTCCCTTTTTTTTCCCTGAGATCTCAAGGTCTTTCTGGGGAAACAAACCATTTTCATGAAGAGGTACTTTTAGTACAAGGCATGGTAGAGTGAGGCTTATGTGAGTAGCACAAAGAAGTGCTAAAGGAGTTCAGAGGAGGACAAGAGTGCTAGGAGAGACGTGGGTTTAGTTGGGTCCTGAAAAGTGAGTAAGAATGAGATAAAGATGTGATGAGAGTTTTCTTATGCTCTTAAGGCAGAAATCCTTTGAAACTGACTCAAAATATATCTTTGATTTACTGTAGAATCCTGGACTCCAGCCAGAATATATTCGGACTAGGATACCTGTATTGAGATGGTTCTGAACCTGAGTGACCAAAATGATGTGAACTTCTCAGACACTACAACTTGTCTAGAGCTGGAAGAGAATTAGAGTAATGTCTGGAGGCATGAATCATATTTCTCAAGTTCTTCCTTTACCCAGCTGTTCAACTGTATCCCAACCTGAAAGCTCTTCCATTGCTTTCAGGATGGCCACGCAACTGTATTTGGCATTCAAGGCCTTTCACACTCTGATCCCAACTTTCCCTTCCACCTGTTCTCTCATTCTTTTTGGAGGTTCTCAGCAATTTCACATAGGCTAAATCTCCTTCTTATCTCCTGAACCCGTGAGAAATAGCTTAAAGTTATTTGTGGGCTCAGAAGACTTTGGTACCAGTCCCCTTTATCTCTTTGAGAATTTGGGACTCTTTGTGAGGTCTCTTCATTCTCTTTCATATTTAATATTATCATTACATTTTTACTTAAGCGGAGTCCTATTAAGAGCTGATTCTTTGTTGCTGTAGATCAGGAGTCAGCACACTTATTCTGTAAAAGGCCAGATAGTAAATATTTTAGGCTCTGAGAACCATAGTGTCTTGGATGCAGCTACTCAACTCTGCCATGGTAGCAGGAAAGCAGCCATGGATAATATGTAAATAAATGAACATGGCTGTGTTCCAACAAAACTTTATGGTATGAAATTTGAATTTCAAAAAAAAAAGAAATTTGAATCTCATATACTTTTTCACATGTCACAAAATAGTTTTCTTTTGATTTTTTCAATCATTTGAAAATGTAAAAACCAGGGGCACCTGGGTGGCTCAGTCGTTAAGCATCTGCCTTCAGCTCAGGGCGTGATCCCAGTGTTCTGGGATCGAGCCCCACATCAGGCTCCTCTGCTAGGAGCCTGCTTCTTCCTCTCCCACTTCCCCTGCTTGTCTCTCTCTCACTGGCTGTCTCTCTCACTGGCTGTCTCTGTGTCAAATAAATAAATAAAATCTTTAAAAAAATGTAAAAACCATTCTTAGTTCACACTCTTCACAAAATAGGTGATGGTTGGATATGGCCTGCAAGCCCTAGTTTGCTAACCTCCGCTCTAGACGCCAGAACTTAGAGTACTGGGTGGATATTATGGGGGAGGGAGTGAGTTTGGTTCAAAATTTTAAAAAAGGATCAGAATTATAGGAAAATGTAATAAACTCCCTAGAAAGTTAAACTTACTCATTTTCACTGATGATATTAAAGCACCACTGGTTAGGGATGTCATAGAAGGATTCAAAGATTTTGTGGGGGCTTGGAATTGATGTTTTCTAAGTCTACAGGACTGTGCTTCTGTGAGTTTTTCTTCCTCCACATAACCATCATTTCCCAACTACCTACTGTCTTCCTTTAATTTTTGAAAGTCTGTGTGGTTGTCTCCCACTTTTCCCCATCTAGCATTTGATGATACTGTTTTAATTTGTTCTCTATCTTTTTCATATGTGTGCATATTTTTTCCCTTCCAGAAACCCAGGAGTTAATGTTAAAAGGGCAGAGTTCATTAGGCAACAGCTATACTGTTGCCTAGAAACCATCAAGGGCAGCTGCAAATTACTGCAGGGGCCTTTTGGGGAAGACGGTCTGACCCAACCATCAAGGCAAAGTAAAGAGCAAAAGAGATAATACATGTAAATGCCCTTTACTTATTATAAAAACAGAGTCTGACTCTGTTTTACAGAGTATCATATCCTTTTTTTACTCTACTAAAAGGAATCTAAATTTGCTTCAAGAAATTTCAGCTTCTTTTTTGCTCCCCTCCCTTCCACAGTGGTTTGATCCTGCTTCTTAGAATAGCATCCCCTTTCAGCCACTTCACAGTAGTCTGATCCTGTCTCACAGACTACTAGGCCCTTTATGTTCTTACTTTCCCTTTTCTTTCTATCCCTATCCCGCAGTGGTTTGATCACACCTTATAGAAAAGCATCCCTGTTTTGCTCCCTATAGATCTCAGTGGTTTGGTCCTGTCTGGAGAGCATCAGCATCTTTTCCCCTTCTGTCTTACACCAATAATTCGATCATACGTCATTGAGCATCAGTTTCTTTTAGCTCCTCCCCCGGGGTCTACAGTGGTTTGATCCTACCTCACAGACTATTAGGTCCTCTCTGATTCCCCCTCTAGCATCGCCACCACAAATGGTATGGTCCTTAGCATCAGGTCCTTTTTGTATCCCACACTGGCCTTGGAAGCAGATTGAAGCTGCTTCATCTCATTCCTGATTCAAATTGATCCCTTCAGTGGCTCGTTCTTGCATTAGCAACTTAAAACTGGCCCAAATGGGTTTACAGTGGTTAGAACTTGCTTATGACCAGTTCAAATCTTTTCTTGCAAGGAAAAATCAGTTCTGACCAGTTCAAATCTATTTTGACCAGTTTAAACTAATTCTGCAGAGCTGGAGCCTGAGGTCGGTAAACTCAGGAAGATGGCTGAAGACGATGCTGGTTCGAGCCAAAGCAAGGAATCAGGTACTTACAGAAGTTGAAACTGGGCTGAGAACTAGGAAAGAAAATAAATCAAATGAGAGAGGAAAATATAGGAGCCAGGGTTGGTTGAGGAAGGCTCAAAAGAGATTAGTTGCACCCAAACCTATTTTTTTGATAGGTAGAGGCCATTTTGAGGAGATAATGCAGGATTTTGGGTTCTGCCTTTGTATGTCTGGGAAGCAGTATGGAAGCTGATACCATCTAGCAGCCCCATCCCGCTGGAGCTGAGACTGGGTTATATGTGACCCCAGTGATACCTGGTTCTGCTATTCTTTGTGTTTGGCCTCTTCTCATGTTGCAATTATTAGAGTCCCAAACCACAAATGACAACATTCCCACCCTTTTAACTGTGGATGGTCATGATGCTTTTTAGCTGTTCAGGGATGCTATTTAGGTTAGAAGAAGGGATTGGTAAACCTTGAAGAAAAAAGCTAATTACAGTTGGTAAATCATTAAGTGAATAACTCAGTTAATTAGAATTGAGTTGAGGACTATACCTTGCAATTTTTCAGAGAGATGTTTAAGAGAAGGTGGTAGGTTGAGAACAGTATCTAATCTGTCGCCTGTGGGACTGGTTTTCTATCTCCTTATTATTGAATAAAGTAAAAATTGGCCTTCATTTTCTGGATTTCTCCCAGGTGGTTGTTTTTGCGAGGATTGTAGTAGGTATTGAAAGAAATGGAGGCTGGAAAATGGAATTTTTATAGATTGTAGCATCTCTAATTTGTGAAAATTTCTGCAGTGGGACAGTGGGCAGAGGTCAGATGCTTTGAGGATGAGTGATAGAATGCTGCAGGATTGAGGGTGGGGCTGAGGCTCTGGTTTGGTGCAGGATATATCAACATCTTTTTTGCAGATGGATGAGGCTTTAAGGCTGCTTACCTGTGCGGTAAGAAAAGAAAGGATTCTTAGAATGGCATAGTAGCTTAGCTGACTGGGAAGGAAATTGATCCTTTTGTGAAAGAATTTGGTTTAGGATCCTGTAATTTGAAAGATGTCTTTCAGGAAGATGGATTCAATTACCCACTGCCTATTTTTTGACATAGAAGAAAGGTGGCCATTTTAGTCAAGGCAGTTGAATGGCACTTTCAAATGTCAAGGTAGAAAAAAAAATCAAAAGATTTGGAGTCAGATAACCCAGGCTTTGAATTCTATTTCTGCTATTTGCTATATGGGCCTTAAGCAAATTATTTAACCTCCAAAAGACTTACTTTCCTCATTTGTGAGGTAAAGTTAATATCATCTACCCTAAAAGAAAAAGAACCTTTGAGTTTAATGCCTTTTGGAGCAAAGTAGCTGCCATTCAACATTTTTGTATGATTAAACTAAATTGTGTGACAGGGGTTATTTTTGTGTATGCATGGGGAAATAATACATAATTTAGCTTGATAAAGGCAGTTTTTAAAAAATCTTTCAACAATGTTAAACCCAAATGAAGCTAAACTGCAAAGTACAATATAAATGTCAGAAATTGTTAGTTTTATAATAATATGTTGATGATCATTAAAGTGACACTCAGAAAATCCACAGCATAAAATGGCTTCCAGTGTTTCAGACTCATAGATTTCTCTGGACCCAGATTCAGTTCCTACTTCATCCTGGACCTGTGGCCACTAGAAACCCTGAGATGTGGTATACGCCATCATAAACTGTGGTGACACAAGGCGGAGTATAAGAGATGGAGGAATCATGTAAGAGATATAGGTGATAGGTGTGGCCTGGTGTAAACAGGGTGGGGTGTAACAAACTATCTTTCAGCCACAAACATCCTGAAATTATTTATTGCAAGGCAAACCTGGATTACTTCACCTGGATTCTTTCACCCTCCCTGAAAACAGCAGGATCAGGTAAAGCAGCAACAGGAAGGGCAATAATGTGGAACTTCACGAATGTGGAAATCCTGATTCTGCCATTCATAGGTGATGGGGATGGGAGCCAGGTCAGGCATTAGAGCTTGAGCTGGAAAAACATTAAATTTCAGTATATTTTTGGCTATAATGGCTCCATTAGGGAGCTGTGTCCTGTATTCAGATTTGTGGGCTTGTAAATGTGGCCTTTTTGTTAAGGTCCTTTGACTAATAGATGCAAGTATGTGATAGTTATATCGGTGTACCTGTATTACTGCAAGGTGCATGATAAAGAATTTATTTTTATGACATCCTGGTTAACAAGGTGGAGAAAACATGAGCTGTAACATTGTTCCTTTAGTTGGAATCTGAAAGGTTTTTTTAAGTATATTATTTACTGAGCGCTTACTATATACCAAGCATTTTGCTAAGTACTTTATGCATTAATCATTTAATCCTGACAACAGCCTTCTGATCTATGTGTAATTAGCTCCATCCATACAGATGGGAAAACCATTTACAAAGGGCACTAACAATTAATTCTGTGTTTCTCTGGAGCAGAAATTCTTGAGAAGTGTGTGTGGAGTGAAAGGGAGGATGAGGGCACATTTTTTGAGGGGTTTAGTAGAATCACCTGGATGAAAGTTTTTCCAAACCGCATAGGTCTTTTCCCCATTATAGTACTTCCCTTAGAAGGCCTGCCCCTCCTTGGATATTTCAGATGTTTTGTGAGTTACTGTGATTAATGTGAATGGGCGATAGGAAGGGCCTTAAGATGTGTTGAAGGCAGGAAAAAGGTTGAGCTTCAATATTCTAAAAAGAGATCCTTAGTGGTAAGCTGTAGGGCTTTGTACCTGGGTCTGTCTTGGTTTCGGCATTTTAATTAATGATTGGATGGAGATGTAGAAAAGTGTGTTCATCAAATTTTAAGAGAGAACTAGAGTGGGAGGGGAAGTGTATATACTGGGTACCAGAACCAGGAGTCCAAGAAAAATTTACTAGACTGTAAATATGGTCCAAAAGCAATAAAATTAATTTGATAAGATTAAATGTAACATCTTGCATAAGTTAAATAAAATTTAAAAAATAATAATTCTATAAGATGCATATATGTTTAATATGGCTGCCAGAAAAGTTAATGTGAACTCAGTCTACATTAATAGTAGTAGGGAGTCTACAATGAAGGAGGTAATTATTCCACTCTTTTCTAGGTTTGTATGAACTACACCTCAACTACTGTGCTTAGTAATGGAGGCTATCTTTTAAAGAGGGACAAAGACAAAATAAAGGTTAAGAAAAGAAGCTTGAAGGGTAAAGCGGGACATGATTGCTGTCTTCTAGTATGTGCAAGGCTGTAATAAGAAAGAGGATTTTATCTGTACAATGTGACTCCAACGGACAGAATTAGGATTGTTAGGTGGAAGTTATGGCAGAGCTGACTAAAGATGAAATGGGCTGTGTTGGAAGGGAATGAGTTCCCTATCATAGGGAATGTTTAAGCAGAGACTAGCTGACTACTTGTTAGGGATTTAAGTTTTGCTGCAAAACCTCAAATGCAACCTTAATTGTTGCAGTACAGTGGATTGAGAGAATTGCCATGAGCATTTCTTGAATGTTGTCTGGTTGTTGGAGGTGGTGGTGATCAGAAACGGAGCTATAGGGTAACCCTGATAATAACCATTTAATCCAAGGAAACCTGGGGTTACCTGGTGTGACTCAGTCAGGGATGATACTGAAGGAATAAAAGCACTTACTAAGCACCCTATACATGCCTGGTGCTTTTACACACATTATTTCTTAATTTTCATAACAATCGGATGAATTACATATAATTAGCATTTCTTTTACAGAGGAGAGAAAGGAGGCTCAGAAAGGTTAAGTGACTTGCCCAAGTTCATGCAGCTAGTAAGTGACTTTGGGGGAGCATATCAGAGCATTCCTGTGCAGGGAAAGATGTGACAGAATTTCTACTTGTTACCTGATCACTTCTCCAGTTGAATAAAAACTTGGTATTGCCAGAGGCAAGTCAGAACTGTGAGGACAAGTGCGTCATGCTGGGCTGGATGCCTGGAGTAGATGAGAATATCATAAAGATATATGATCAGCCTCTAGTCCAGCAGTTCCTGGAGGATGGTGTTGGAATGCAATTGAGCTATTACACAGGCTAAATGGCATGACTGTTTATTCATAATGTCTGTACCTTATATGGAACAGAATGGCACAGCTGTCAAAGGACATAAAGATCTTCAAAGTCCAGACAAGCCTATCTATTTTGAAGAACAGAGAACTGTGGTCCTGAGAGGGGAAGGACTTTTCAAACCTGTTCCACTTAATGATTTTTCTCCTGATATTGCCAAGGAACTTATTTTTAAAAATGTAGTTTTGGGGGGGTGAACAAAAGGGGGAATGAACCATGAAAGACTATGGACTCTGAGAAACAAACTGAGGGCTTCAGAGGGGAGGGGGGTGGGGGAATAGGATAGGCTGGTGATGGGTATTAAGGAGGGCACGTATTGCATGGTGCACTGGGTGTTATACGCAAGCAATGAATCATCGAACTTTACATAAAAAACTTGGGATGTACTGTATGGTGAATAACAATATAATAAAAATATTATTATGAAAAAAACCCAAAAACTTGGGATGTACTGTATGGTGACTAACATAACATAATAAAAATTATTATTAAAAAATGTAGTTTAGCAAAATTAGGATTAGTGCTTCTTAAAGCAGATTTGTTTTTCAGAAAGGACCAACTCCCCTGTGAAATGTGCTACTCTGTTTTAGAGCTACAATGTAGATATGTAATGTTCTGGTTTCTACAACCCCCCCCCCCGGATTATAGAAATCAACATCATAGAAGTTAAAAGAGCACAAGCTTTAGAATCAGGTTAGATTTAATTCCTTTTTTGGAACCCATGGGAAATTCTTTAGTTTGAGACTTAGATTCATTATCTATGAAAATGGGAACAATAATAGTTCGATGTTTAACCATGTGGAGTCTGAGGTGCTTGTGAAAAATCCATGTGGAGAAATTAAGGAAAGGCTGAAGCTCAGGAGAATGACTGGATCTAATGATACAGATCCGAGAATCAACAGCCAAAGGGAAGCTACATAAAGCCACATGCATGGATGGCATTGCCTAGCAGAGGGATTTCTTCCACATGATGGCTCTTTAGCTATTTGAAGTTGATGATCATGTAATCCCAATTATTCAATTTTCTAGGCATGACATCCCTAGATCAAAGATATTTCTGAATGTTTTGAATTCCAGCCTCTTCATCAGCCAAATCATATTTTGGTTTTATCAGTCTTGAGGTGTAGTATTCTAAAACTAAACATATTACTCCTGGTATGGTGTGGAGTAAGAACAAGACCCTTAACTTCTTCATTTTATATGCTATACATTTTTGGTGACTCTGATGCAGGTTGTCCTTGACAGTACCCTGAGAAATACTGTTGTATGGCATAGAGAGTAGTGCATTTGACCATTTTAGTCCTTGGCATTGACTTGCTTCTAGCTCCCTGCCTGGTCTTGCTTCACTGCAGAATGCAGGCATGAAGTGATTGTGGGATATCACTAGCCTCCTCTCATTTCTTGATATCCAACACTTGGTTTTAGTGGAAAAGGTAAAACTTTTTTCCCTTGCTTTTTTATTTTTTTTTGAAGCTTCTTAGGCACTCTGGAACTTGCTTACTTGTATTTAGAAGTGCACTTCAATGGGAGCCACAATGACAGAGGACTCAAAAGGTAAGGTTCATTGGTTGGTGATTAGTGGCTTCTTACCTCCCCCCTCCAAATTTAATACACAATCGACCAAACTGAATTTCAGGTATATTAAACAGTTTTATGCAAAATACTAAAGACTTAAAAAATAGAATAAAATGTAGGTGAATAAATTAAACATGTAAATCTAAAACATGAAAACCTTGAAATACAAATGATAAACTGGAAAACTGCAACAAATATGAAAATTGCAGTTGATACTCATTTGTGGATTCAATTGATCTACTCACTAAAATTTATTTGTAACCCTGAAGTCAATACCTGCAGTGGTTTTGTGGTCATTTGTGAATATGCCCAGTGGCAACATTTGAATTGCCTGATGTGCACATTCCCAGCTGAGGTCCAACAAGGTGTTTCTCTGTTTTTTTGTTTTAGCTCTCATACTGTAAATAAGTGTAATTTTCATTCTATTTGGTGCCATGTTTTTCACATTTTTGTGCTTTTTCTTGGTGATTCTTTTTCAAAGAATTTATTTATTTATTTATTTATTTATTTATTTATTTATTTATTTAAGAGAGAGAGAGAGAGCAAGAGAGAGCGTGGGGGTGGGGGGAGGGAGAAGCAGACTCCTCGCCAAGCAGGAAGCCAGACATGGGGCTCCATCCCAGGACCCCGGAATCATGACCTGAGCTGAAGGCAAATGCTTAACCGACTGAACCACCCAGGCTCCCCTTTTCTTGGTGATTTTGCTGTTTAAAATGTCCCCCAAGTGTGATGCTGAAGTGCTTTATAGTGTTCTTGAGCACAAGAAGGCTGTGATGTGCCTTATAGAGAAAATACATATGTTAGATTAACTTAGTTCAGGCATGAGTTACAGTGCTATTGGCTGTGAGTTCAATGCTAGTGAATCAACAATGTGTGTTAAATAAAGTGTCTCTAAACAGAAACACATATCAACAATGTATGTATTGATTTATTGACAAAAATGTTGTGACCGAGTCTCACAGGAACCTAATTCTGTATTTCCCCAGGAACAATGGTTCATGATTTACTAATTTAGTGTTTGTAGTGACTTTTATAAAACATAACTACTGTGAATAATGAGAAATGACTGTACATAATTATGATTACTATACAGCATGCTAAGTATATCAAAATGAATGTAAATTGATTAAAAAAGAGCAAGATATCAGTCCAAAAAATAGGCAAAGGAAAAATATGTAAGTAATTTGCAGAGCAGGAAAAATAAACCATGTATATTAACATTATTGAAAAAATTCTTCATTTTACTGGTAGTAACCAAGGAAATCAAATTGAAGCAATGATGGCATGTCATTTTTTTTGTTGCCTATCAAACTAGAAAAAATAGGAAAGATAATACTCTATGCTGGTGAGAATGCAGTGATATAGTCATTCTTGTATATTGCCAGGGATTAAATTGGTATGTCATTTGTGGAAGTAGTTTGATGATACATTTCAACAGATCTAAAATTCTTAATATCTTACAACTCAGAAATTAAACTTTGAAGAGTTTTCCTGAGGCAATAGAAATTCAGATAAAGATTTATGTACCTTCACTATAACATTTGTGAAAATGAGAATGGGAATGAGAATCGAAATGTCCAAGAATAGGGGAATGGTTATATTGTGGATGGAAACAGGATAGAAAACTTACAAAACTATTAAAAATATTTTTAAAGAAAAGTTAATGAAATGGGAAAATGTTCATGGCTTAATTGATATAAGCATATTATGAAATATATGATAAAATCAAATTATGCTGAAATTATATATACAAAAGCCAAATCAACCTGGAAATAATTAAGTTTATTTAAGAGTAAAACAGATTTTATTGTATGTGTCTTTAATTTTTAACTACAAACTAGGGGTGGAGGGAATCACCTTACCTGCTGCCTGGTAATTAGCATTTGAACCTTATTTAGTTGGGCACATTTTAGGAGGTGGGACAATGTTTTTTTGTTAAAAAGGGAACTGGGAACCACTGGGCTGGACCAGACCAGGGAAGGACAGAAGTTGGGCACCCTCTCTCCCTCTTCCCCTATCTCCCTCTCTTCTCCTTCCCTTCCCCCTCTCCCTCTTCTCTTTCTTTCTCCCTCTTTCACTCTTTCACACCTTCTTTCCCTCCCTCCACTTTAGGTAATGCAGAGAAAAGAAAGATTAATTCAGATTTGGGTAAAGAGGTAATGTGAACATGATCTTGGAAGGCTTCAAGAAGGTGACATTTGAACTGAGTAATAAAGGATTTGCAGGATTTTTCTAGGTAGAAAATGCAGAGCAGATCTTGACCTTCTTAGCTTCTAAATGTCAATGATGCTACCATAGACTGTAAAAGCAATGCCTTTGAGAATCACTGAGAATGATTTTCCTTTGGTATGACTGCACCCAGAATTTTCTAGTGCTTTTCCTCAGATTTCAGGTGAGTTGTCATATTCTGATGCCCTGATGTTGGGATCAATAGAGGATGGACAGAGAAAAAAATCAAGAATTCTACATCATTTTGATGAATCAGGTATGTAGTATGGAGAATGGATTAAGTATGGGGAGATATTGGGGAGAAAAGGAGTAAAGAACAGATACTTGTTGAGAACAATGATTTGTTGTAGTATTACCATTTTTGTTTAATGTTCATGAGTGTACTTAACAAGCCCATGAAGTAGGCAATTATTCCAATTTTACAAATGACAAGAATGAAGGCCTAAAGGAGGGTAAGATAGTGGAGGTGGTGAGAAATGGATGTATGCGATTTACATTTTGGAAATAAAATTGAATGTAGCAGTCGCAAGGGTAAAAGACTTATTAATCAGCTTAACTGTAATGTGCAGATAACTATCAGGGCTCTGCTTAGTTCACAGGGTTGTGCCAAAAAGTTGGATGAAATAAGGGTTGTGACAATGCTCTGTTTACTGCAGACCGTTGTACCATGGGAGATGCTCAGCTTTGAGCTTTGGCAACTTGGCAGGATGCAAAGGCTATTAATGGAGGTGGGGACTGAAGAGGACGAGTATTTTGGAGGGAAGATGATATTCCCTAATTCTTCAACATCTCCTGTACTTGCCAATTCACCTGTCTCATGGCAATTCCTATTGTTTTTTTATCAGTGTATAGAGACTCCATCTATGTAAATATCTGTAAATGCATAGATTATCTCTGGAATGGTACACAAGAAACTTTTGACAGTGATTGCCTGCAAAGAGGGGACCTGGGCAGGAGTGGGAAAAACACTTTTCACTCTGTATCCTTTGTACCTTTTGAACTGTATACCATATGCATGTGTTATCTGCTTTAAAAAGGAAAATTATAAAACAGATTAAAGATAAAACAGAAAAAATGTCATACTGCCCCAATACATTTACATCTCCTGTACATTAACCTCAGAGTTTCCCCTGTGTCCTATGGTCTTACCTGTCCATGAAGCTTTTCTCTGACAAACCTATATCGTATCCTTTCTGCCCACTTGATGTGGAAGCCAGTGGGAAAAAGGAAATTTGAGTTAGCAAGTATTGACTACTTTTGTAAAAGATTAGTGGAGAAAAGAAAGGTATTAGGTAAAGTGGGACTTTGGGGTTAAGAGAAGGTTTCTAGTTTAGATATTTATTTGTGGCTAGGAGTGACTTTTGTACCTGTTTATAGGTGGAGTGGAAGAAGCTTGGAGAGAAGGGAGAAAAGTTGAAGATAAAGGAAAGGAAGGGTTTGTAAACAGGCTATTAGCTTACTCAAAATATCAGCAATATTGAAGTAGAGTTGCAAATGAATGTGTTTCTAGGGAACTGTTTAGAAATGGCTCTTAAAAAAACAAAAAGCTCTCTGTAAGGAACCAGATCCCAGACAGGCCCCTCTGTGGCCATTTACAATAGCAGCTCTTGGGTCTGCTGAGATCTATCAGGAATTCCTTCAACAAATGTTAAATGATTACTATGAGTAAGGCACAGCATTCAGCAAGGGTTGTGTGGCTTAATTAAATGTACTGACTTGATATTCACTAAGGGAAGAAAGTTTCTGTAAGAATAAGGATGCTTGAATATAATTCTGATGCTGGATTATGAGAGTCCAAATGCTGTGGATTCTAACAGAACCGCTACAGTGCTTGGTTCCTAGTAGGTGTTCAGTAAGTGTTTGTGACATAATTCGTTTATTGAGCACCTCCTATCAATCAAGCACTGTGCTAGGCTCTGGGACCACATAGATAAGTTAGACTAGGCCTTGCTTTTTCAGGTGCTTAGGTTTAGTGGTGGTTGCAATAAAGTGATGAGTTTTATGACAGAGGTACAAACAAGGGTAGGAGGTGACCTACTACAGAAACATCCAGATTACAGTGTGTTGAAGAGCGAATATGGACAGAAGAAGTGAAGACACTGAATGTAGACTGTTCTTTTGAGAAACTTGGTTAAGAAGAAAAGGAGATAATGTATGATTTTTGGTGCTATTGTAAATGGAATGGATTCCCTAATTTCTCTTTCTTCAGTCTCATTATTCATGTATAGAAATGCAACTGATTTCTGAGCAGTGATTTTGTATCCCGCCACATTACTGAATTGCTCTATAACTTCTAATAGTTTGGGAGTGGATTCCTTTGGGTTTTCCATATAGAGTATCATGTCATCTGTGAAGAGAGACAGTTTGACTTCTTCTTTACCAATTTGGATACCTTTTATCCCTTTTTGTTTTCTGATTGCTGTTGCAAGGACTTCTAGTACTATGTTGAATAATAACGGCGAGAGTGGGCATCTTTGTCGTGTTCCTGACCTTAAGGGAAAGGCTTTCAGCTTTTCCCCATTGAGAATGATATTCACTGTAGGCTTTTCATAGACAGTTTTTATGAAATTGAGGAATGTACCCTCTATCCCTACACTCTGAAGGGTTTTAATCAGGAAAGGATGTTGTATTTTGTCACATGCTTTTTCTGCATCAATTGAGAGGATCATATGGTTCTTGACTCTTTTCTTGTTGATATGATATATCATACTGATTGATTTGTGAATGCTGAAGCACCCTTGCATCCCAGGGATGAATCCCGCTTGGTCATGATGGATAATCCTTTTAATGTACTGTTGGATCCTATTAGCTAGGGTCTTGTTGAGAATTTTGGCGTCCATATTCATCAGGGAAATTGGTCTGTAAATTTCCTTTTTGATGGGGTCTTTGCCTGGCTTAGGGATCAAGGTAATACTGGCCTCATAGAATGAGTTTGGTAGTTTTCCTTCTGTTTCTATGTTTTGAAACAGCTTCAGGAAAATAGGTTATTTCTTCTTTGAATGTTTGGCAGGATTCCCTGGGGAATCCGTCAGGCCCTGGACTCTTGCTTTTTGGGAGGTTTTTGATCACTATTTCAGTCTCTTCATGATTAATTGGTCTGTTTAAAAAATCAATTTCTTCCTGTTTCAGTCTTGGTAGTTTATAGGTTTCCAGGAAGGCTTCCATTTCCTCCAGGTTGTTTAATTGATTGGCATAAAGCTGTTGATAAAAGTTTCTAATGATCCTTCCTATTTCATTGGTGTTGGTTGTGAACTCTCCCTTTTCATTCATAATTTTATTAATTGGGTCCTTTCTCTATTCTTTTGAATAAGTCTTGCCAGTGGCTTATCGATCTTATTTATTCTTTCAAAGAACCAGCTTCTAGTTCTGTTGGTTTGCTCTACTGTGCTCCTGGTTTCTAATTCATTGATCTCTGCTCTAATCTTGATCACCTGCTTTCTCGTGCATGGGTTAGGCTTGTTTTTCTGTTCCAACTCCAGCTTCTTGAGGTGAGAATATAAAAACTCCATTTTAGATTTTTCTATTCTTTTGAGTGAGGCTTGGATGGCTATGTATTTTCCCCTTCGGACAGACTTTGCAGTGTCCCATAGGGTTTGAAACATTGTGTTTTCATTTTTGTTGGTCTCCATAAATTGTTTGAATTGATTTTTAATTTCCTGGTTTACCAAATCATTCTTGAGCAGGATGGTACTTAGTTTACAAGTGTTTGAGTTCTTTCCAAATTTTTCCTTGTGATTGAGTTCCAATTTCAAAGCACTGTGGTCTGAGAAAATGCAGGGAATAATTTCAGTCTTTTGGTGTTGATTGAGACCTGTTTTGTGACCCAGTATATGGTCTATTCTGGAGAAAGTTCCATGTACATTTGAAAAGAACGAGTATTCTGTTGTTCTGGGGTGTAGTTCTCTGTATATATCTATGAGGTCCATCTGGTCTAGTATGTCATTCAAAGCTCTTGTTTCTTTGCTGATTTTCTGCTTAGGTGATCTGTCTATTGCTGAGAGTGGAGTGATGAGGTCCCCTACTAATAACGTATTTTTATCTATATGTCTCTTTATTCTGGTTAAGAGTTACCTTGTGTATTTAGCTGCTCCCCTGTTGGGGGCATAGATATTTATAATTGTCATATCCACTTGTTGGATACATCCTTTAAGAATAATATAGTGTCCTTCTGTATTTCTAACTACAGTCTTTAGTTTAAGATATAATCTGTCTGATATGAGAATTGTTACCCCAGCTTTATTACCCTAACCAGAAACATAAAGGATCTATATTCTAGAGACTAACAATCACTCTTGAAAGACAGTGAGGAAGACAAAAAGATGGAAAAATATTCCATGCTCATGGATCGGAAGAATTAACAGTTCAAATGTCTATGCTACCCAGAGCAATCTACACTTTCAATGCCACTCCAATCAAAATACCAATGACAGTTTTCAAAGAACTGGCACAAACAGCCTTTAAATTCGTATGGAACCAGAAAAGGCCCCGAATCACCAAGGAATTGTTGAAAAGGAAAAACAAAGCTGGAGGCATCACATTGCTGGATTTCAAGCTATACTACAAAGCTGTGATCACAAAGCCAGCTTGGTACTGGCACAAAAACAGACACATAGACCAATGGAACAGAATAGAGAACCCAGAAATGGACCCTTGGCTCTTTGGGCAGCTATTCTTTGACATAGCAGGAAAACACATCCAGTGGAAAAAAGACAGTCTCTTCAATACATGGTGCTGGGAAAATTGAACAGTTACATGCAAAAGAAAGAAACTTGACCACTCTCTCACACCATACACAAAGATAAACTCCAAATGGATGAAATACCTTGATGTGAAACAGGAATCCATCAAAATCCTAGAGGAGAATATAGGCTGCAACCTCTTTGACATCAGCCACAGCAACTTTTTTCATGGCACATCTCCAAAGGCAAGAGAAACAAAAGAAAAAATGAACTTGTGGGACTTCATCAAGGTAAAAACTTCTGCGTAGCCAAGGAAACCATCAAAAAAACAAAGAGAGAGCCCACAGAATGGGAGAAGATATTTGCAAATGACACTACAGATAAAAGACTGGTATCCATAATCTACAAAGAACTTCTCAAACTCAATACACGTGAAACAAATAATGAAATTTAAAAAATGGGCAGAAGATATGAACAAACACTTTTCCAATGATTACAAAATAAGGGAAGTCATTGATAAAAAGAGGTTACTTAGGGTATAGAAGTTATGGGAGAGAAAGCTGACCAGATATTTTTGGAAAAATCATTGTGTGGCACTGAGAATTTTTCTGAAGGAGGAGAATTTTTGGGTGGTATTAGGTCAAAATATGGTAAGTTAAGAGTGTGGAAAATATAGTGGATAATATAATGGCTTTGGGGCCCATGCTAGTTAAGGAAGAAAAATAGGTGGCAGGGGACCGGTAAATTGAGAGGAAAGAGGAGACCAAAGAATAGAAGTAGTAGGAATAAGGAAGTAAAAAGTCCTTAATGGGAAAAATGTACCTACAGAGAAGAATATATAAATTTAAGGTTTTAAAGGTGGGGCAGTTCTGAATGGTAAAAAGATCCTGGATGTGGCCATGGTTGTGGATAACTGAAATGCAAGGAAAGGTCACTAGAATTGAGCTGAGAAAGTGGTACTCTATGGTTTATCTTCATGGATGTTAAATTTCCTCCATAATGATACAAAGACTTGCATCAGGAGCCAAACATTCAATTTATGTTTGGAAGAAACCAGAATGTAAGCAGATGCCAGTGAGGAGGCTAACTAGTAGGAGAAAGCTAGTGCTTCACTTGTCATTTACCTACACTTCCAGATAAGGAGATATGTGAGAGAAGATGTGCTAAGAATTATGAGCTTGGTTTCCCCTCCTCAAAGGGCTTCTAAGGGAATGAGATGGTAGACTCAGATGTTTGTCCTGTGACTGTGGAGTCCAAGCAGCACCAGCTTCGAAAAGGTCTAGTCTGCAGGGTAAACCATTGTAGTGTTTGTGGCTAGCCAGTAGCATGCAACTCCTCAGAAGCAGTATAGGGATGAGGAGGAACTGAATCACATAAAGGAGACAGAAACAATATGTTCTAGGCTGAGTAATTCCTCAGAAAGTGTGGTGAGCTGCCGTCTGTCCATGGTCTTTATAAGAACAGTAGTGAACTGAACACATAAAAGTTTATCTCCTTGATGCCATGAAGGGAACATCAGGTAGTGAGACTAAGTTTTCCTTGTGTCCAGGACAGCGTTTGAGGTATAGTTTTGTTTAAGAATTGGCTCCAGAGTTTAGATCCTGGTGGGAGAGGTTTCCCAGAGGAAGAATAGTAACAATATAGAGGACCCAAACTTTGGAGGTACCTGAGAGGAAAACTCAGAGAAAATAGGGAATAGCTTCAAGAAGCCCCAAGCTATCCTCTCCAGGTAACAATGGCAAACAGTAATACAAATGATGACAACAGCTAACACATAGCACTTACTCTATACCAGGCAATACTTTAAGCACTTTGTGTAAATTTTTTTTTAAGAATTATAACAATCCTGTGAGGTATTAATATCCCCATTTTCCTAAAAGAAGTACACATGTTTTCCCAGGATTTATTCTCACTCTACTGCTTTACTGTGGGTCCTGGGTATGTACATTAGAGTAGAGACTGTTGCTTGGCTGAATCTTTGGAAACAGTTTTGGCTTTATAGTTTAGACCATGCTGTGGAAATTAGGTGTTGCTCTGAAGCAAACCTGACAGATAGAAGCCTTCACAGAAGTTTTCATAACATCTGAAGTTATAATTATAATAATATGCATATATATGCTTAAAAATATATGGACTATTTCTGGAAAGCAACACAGGAACTTTTAACAGTGTTTCCCTCTAGTGAGGTTAACTGTGTGCATGTATTGCGGTGTACATGTTTACCATGTGCATAGATTATCCTTTTAAAACTAAAACTAAAACAAAAAAGTGCAGATTGTAAAAGGGAATAACTTCTCAAATACTCCTCTGGAAAATTCCATTTCCCCCTTTCCATTTTCTCCTAAATAATGTTCTAAAACTGCATAATAAGACTTAGGGTAGGAGAAGTAATTTAACAGGAGTAGAGCTTGCTGCTGCAATTTTTGCCATTTTTTCCTGAGAGGGCTTATCGTATCTTATAACAGTCAAAATAGTTCCATAACAAACCTCAAATGTATACATTCTATATTTTATATTCCAACTAGAGAAAAATGTAGATATTTGCTACCATTTCCACCTATACCTTTATTTGAATGGGGGTATAGCTAGGTCTGAGGTCTACTGGGTGTTTCCTTTAATAGAAACATTCGATTTCAATTAGCCTGAGAGACCTAAACTAAAGAAAACCTTCATGTAGCTGTCTGGCCATTCAAAAGAGTTCTCTGCACCCTTGAAATTCATTAAAAATTCTTTTTAAATATTAGACGTCAACACACTGTTGCCCCATATACACTGGCCTAGTTTGGCCTGTACCTCTTCATTTTTCTTGGTGCTATCTTGTCTCTTCCCTTCAAGTTTGTATTCCAAAACCCCTAAAAATGAAAATATTTTTCTGGTTTAATCTCCCATACGACATAGAGCCTCTCTCTATTTCCAGTCCAGACCCTCAACCTCACTTTAATTGTTAGCCTGAAGGAACTATTTATTATAGTTAAGTTTCAAGGTGAATTAAATGATCTTTAAGGTCACATCCACTCTAAGTCTTTGGTTCACTTAAAGCAAGTATTCCAAAGGACAATCTTCCCTCTTGGCCCCCCCTTTTCCACCTTTCTTAGGATTTATGGTATCAGAGATTGAATGTACTTTTTTATTTTCCAGAGGCATCTCAGGGAACTCACATTGTTTAAACAAAAGGAATAAATTGTTAACATTAATAGTGAAATATCCGGTCCTAAAGAGGCTGATGTTTGAGTGGAAGCCTTTCTATTGTTCCCCTTTGCCCTTGTAAACAGTGATTCTGTATCAGCTGTAGGCAAGGAAAGGACCAACAAAACAGAAAGTCCATCATTCTTCAGGAGCTTCCCTTGATACCCTTGAACAACCCCAAACACCAACATTACTTTTGCCTTCTTGAGGTTACCAGCCAGAGCTGGTTTGCTCAATCTGGTCACTATATAGATTACAGCCACATTGTTGAAAAGGCCTCCAACATGCATATCACTTAAAGCCCCTGTGTTCTTGAACTAGTGGATCCTTCTGGCTCCAGGTTCCAGCTTAAAGGCTTCACCTCATGTACTTGTATTGCCCCCAAACTAGTTGCTGCTGACTCAGAATCAGGTTGAGAATTCTGGGAAAATCAAACCCTTATGCTTTGCCCTAAGGCAAAACTGTCTTTTTTACCTTAAGTGCCTGATTTTTATTAGCCATTTTCTTTTTTCCCCACCCTGGGGAAAATTAGTACCATATTTAAAGAAGATAAAGTCACATAGTCTCAAGTCCAAAAGCCAATATCAGACTTTGGCTGTATATAGTGAATGTAGAAGACAAGAAGACCAGCTCTCCGGCACTGTAGAATGGATGTATACTAGTCAGCAAACTGCTCCAGGTTAGGGCCCTAGACCGGGAACACCATTCCAAATCAGGCTGGGTTGGAAGGAATCCCTTGCTCGAAAGAATGTGACATGATTTTTAATGAAATTGTTTCTGGCTTCTCTTCTGAATAGATGGCATATGGAACAGTAGAAGGCTCTGGTAAGATCTATAATGACGTTCTCTCCTCTCCCTAGCCCCAAAGTGATCCAGCTTTAGCCTAGTTCTCAGAGGTTGCTTGACCTCTAGTGTCAACCTCAATTGATGGCAACTACAAAGGCCCTCAGATGACTGAGTTACATCATTAGAAGGAGGTTCTAAAGGTCACCTAATTCACCTCATTCTTCTCTCCCTCACCCTTAGCTCCCATACAGGATTATACCTGAAATAAGCTCTTAACTGCTTGTCAGGACTTTGTCAGGAAAGGTGGATTGTTATTTCCCTTTCAACCCAGAGAAACTGGAGTGCAAAAAAGCAAAGGAATTTGGGGACCCAGCTTTACCTGCCAATTTGGCTGCACATGGGTTTAGGCTTAGAATCTAAACAGAGAGGAAACAGTTAAGATGAGAGCATGAAGACAGAATGGGGCCTTTAAGTAGGCCACTTCTGTTCTTGGTCCTGAGTTGTGTAGCTTTCAGTGTCTTCCTGGTACCTTCTATCTACATAAATATCTCCTCTCTAAAAGGCCTTTCTCCCTAAGCTCCCTAGGCTTCCACTCACTTCTTATCCCTGGTTCCCAATAACTCCCTGAGTTTGGGGGCAGAGAGCATGGGAATACATACATGTACATATACACACTCTCCTGATGCTAGGAACTAGAAGGTCCTAGATAAGGACTTTATAGAACACTTCTCTAGTCATAGCCAGCCAAAGTAATTTCAATGTCGATGTTTCTATATAAGAAAGACATTAAATGTCTTATCACTGCTTTAGTATTTCAACTAATCTTCAGTTTAATGAAAATGACTTTTTAAAAAAAGATTTTATTTATTTATTTGACAGAAAGAGAGACAAACAGTGAGAGAGGGAACACAGGGAGGGGAAGTGGGAGAAGAAGAAGCAGGCTCCCAGCAGAGCAGGAAGCCCAATTTGGGGCTCAATCCCAGGACCCTGGGATCACGCCCTGAGCCAAAGGCAGTCGCTTAACAACTGAGCCACCCAGGCGCCCCTGAAAATGACTTTTGGAGGAATAAAATTTTCAAGGAAACTAGCAAACCTGGAATTACCACACAGGGTCTTCTGGTCATTCCTGTGAGGGAGCAGAGAGCTTTACAGGGGTGTTGTAATCTCTAGTAGATGACCAAGGATATTAGCAGTGAGGCTGAGAGGGTGGAAATGAGAGTATATTTTGACTTGATTTCAAAAAGTACAGTATGGAAGGGGGGGGAACCTAATTTTATAGAGCAGAAACTTGGCAAACATACTTTGGCCAGGTAATCAAGATTAGCATCAATAGTGATAAGTCCTGTACTGCTATATACTTCCCTCTCATGACAGCATTTGCTGCATCCCAAAAGTTTTGAACTGTCCTTTTTTCATTATTTGTTTCCATGTATTTTTTATTTCTTCTTTAATTTCCTGGTTGATCCATTCATTCTTTAGTAGGACGTACTTTAGCTTCTATGTATTCGTGGTCTTTCTGAATTTTGTCTTTTTTTCTTGTGATTGACTTCAAGTCTCATAGCATTGTGATTGGAAACTGTGCCTGGTATGATCTCAATCTTTTTGAACTTGTTGAGGCCTGATTTCTGACCAAGTATGTGATATGCTCCAGAGAATGTCACATGTTCACTCAAAAAGTATATGTTGACTGATTGAACATAATTGAAGAAGAAGTAGAAGAAGAAGAAGGAGGAGGAGGAGGAGGAGGAGGAGGAGGAGTATTTTGCTGCTTTAATATGAAATGCTCTGAATATATCTGTTAAGTCCATCTGCTCCAGTGTGTCATTCAAAGACATTGTTTCCTTGTTGATTTTCTGCTTAAATGATGGGGTGTTAAAATCCTCTACTATTATTGTATTATTATCAATGACTTCCTTTATGTTTGTTATTAATTGGTTTTTAAATTTGGGTGCTCCCAAGTTGGGAGCATAAACATTTACAATTGTTAGATCTTCTTGTTGGATAGACCCTTTTATTATGATATAGGATCCTTCTTCATCTCTTGTTACAGTATTTGGTTTAGAACCTTGTTTGTGTGATATAAGTATGGCTCCTCCAACTTTTTGTTTTGTTTTGTTTTTTTGTTTTTTTATAATAATATTTTTTGTTATATTATGTTAGTCACTATACAGTACATCCCTGGTTTTTGATGTAAAGTTTGATGATTCATTATTTGCGTACTCCAGCTTTCTTTTGATATCCATTTATATGGTAAATATTGCTCCATTCCCTCACTTTCAACCTGAAGGTGTTTTAATTTTTTTTAAGACTTTATCTATTTATTTGACAGAGAGAGAGACAGCCAGTGAGAGAGGGAACACAGGCAGGGGGAGTGGGAGAGGAAGAAGCAGGCTCCCAGCAGAGGAGCCTGATGTGGGGCTTGATCCCAGGACTCTGGGATCATGCCCTTAGCCGAAGGCAGGTGCTTAATGACTTAGCCACCCAGGCGACCCAACCTGCAGGTGTCTTATGTCCCAAATGAGTCTCTTGTAAGCAGCATATAGATGTAGTTGGGTCTTTGTTGTTGTTGTTGTTGTTTTAATCCATCCTGACACCCTATGTCTTTTGATTGGAACATTTAGTCCATTTACGATCAGAGTAGTTATTGATAGATATGAATTTAGTGCCATTTTATTAATTGTTTTGTTGTTGTTTCTGGATATTTTTGGTGTTCCTTTCTAGTCTTTGTCACTCTTGGTCTTTCTTTCCCACTCAAAGAGTTCCCTTTAATATTTCTTGCAGGACTAGTTTAGTGGTCATACTTTCTGTTTGTGTGGGAAACTCTCTCTCTTTCTATTTTGAATGATAGACTTGCTGGATAGAGTATCCTTGGGTGCATATTTTTTCCAAGCAGGAGATTGAATATATCATGCCACTTTCTTCTTGTGTATCAAGTTTCTGTGAAGGGATCTGCTGCTAACCTTATTTGTCTTCCCTTGTAATTTAAAGGCTTCTTTTGTCTTGCTGCTTTTAGGATTTTTTTCTTTAGCTCTATATTTTGCTGAGCAGAGAGCCAGATGTGGGGCTCGATCCCAGGATCCTGGGATCATGACCTGAGCCAAAGACAGCCATTTAACTGACTAAGCCACCCAGGCGCCCTTATATTTTGCAAAGTTAACTATGATATGACATCATGTTGGCCTGCTTTTGTTGATTTTGATCAGAGTTCTCTCTGCCTCCTAGATTTGGATGTGTGTTTCTTTCTCCAGATTAGGGAAGTTTTCAGCTCTAATTTTCTCAAATAAACCTTCTGCAAGAAAAATCTCAAAGATACAAACTAACCTTACACCTAAAGCTGTCAGAAAAAGAAGAGCAAATGAAGCCTAAAGCCAGCAGAAGAAGGGAAATAATGAAGAGGAGAGCAGAAATAAGTGATATAGAAACAAACCAACAAACAAAAACCCCAGTAAGGCTGACCAAGGAAACCAGGGGCTAGTTCATTGAAAGAATTAATGAAATTGATAAACATCAAGCCAGACTTATCAAAAAGAAAACAGAAAGGACCCAAATAAATAAAATCACATATAAAAGAGGATAGATTACAACAAAAACCAAAAAATAAAACAAACATAAGAGAATATGATGAAAAATTATATGCCCATAAGTTGGACAAACTACAAGAAATGGTTAAATTCCTAGAAACATACAAACTACCAAAACTGAAATAGGGAGAAATAGAAAATTTTAACAGACCCATATCCAGCAAAGAAATTGAATCAGTAATCAAAAATCTCCTAACAAGCAAAAGTCCAGAGCCAGATGGCTTGCAAGGGAATTCTACCACACATTTAAAGTGGAGTTAATACCTATTATTCTCAAACTGTCCAAAAAATAGAAACGGAAGGAAAGCTCCCAAACTCATTCTATGAAGCTAACATTACCTTGATTCCAAAACCAGACAAAGACCCTACTAAAACAGAGAACTATAGGCCAAATCTCTGATGGACACAGGTGCAAAAATTCTCAACAAAATGCCAGCAAATCAAATCCAATAGTACATTAAAAGAATCATTCACCATGATCATGTGAGCTTTATTCTTGGGTTGCAAGGGTGGTTTAATAGTCCCAAAACAATCAACATGATACAGCACATTAATAAAAGAAAGGATAATAACCATATGATCCTCTTAATAGATTCAGAAATAACATTTGACAAAGTGCAGCATCCGTTCTTGATAAAAAAACATTCAACAAAGTAGGGATAGAGGGAACATACCTCAACATCATAAAGGCCATATATATATAAAAAAAAAAAACACCCAACAACTAATTTAGCCTCAATGGGGAAAAAAATGAGAGCTTTTCCTCTATGGTCAGGAATAAGACAGGGATGTCCAGTCTCACCACTGTTATTTAACATAGTACATTAAGTCCTGACATCAGCAATCAGACAACAACAACAACAAAAATAAAAGGCATCTAAATTGGCAAGGAAGAAGTCAAGTTTTCACTATTCACAGATGATATGATACTCTATGTAGAAAATCTGAAAGACTCCACCAAAAAAAATTCTAGAACTGATACACGAATTCTGGAAAGTCACAGGATACAAAATCAAGATACACAAATCTGTGGCATTTCTATACACCAAAAATGAAGCAGCAGAAAGAGAAATCAAGGAATTGATCCCATTTATAATTGCACCAAAACCCATAAGATACCTAGGAATAAACCTAACCAAAGAAAAAACCCATACTCTGAAAACTTTAAAACACTGAAGAAAGAAATTGAAGATGACACAAAGAAATGGAAAAACATTCCACGCTCAAGGATTGGAAGAAAAAATATTTTTAAAATGTCTATATTACCCAATGCAATCTACACATTTAATGCAATCCCTATGAAAATACCACCAGCATTTTTCATAGAGCTAGAAAAAACAAACCTAAAATTTATATGGAACCACAAAAGACCCCAAATAGCCAAAGCAATATTGAAAAAGAAAAGCAAACCTGGAAGCATCACAATTCCAGGCTTCAAGCTATATGACAAAGCTGTAGTCATCAAGACAGTATGGTACTGGCATTAAAACTGACACATAGATCAATGGATGAGAATAGAAAACCGAGAAATGGACCCACAACTATATGGTCCATTGATCTTCTACAAGCCATGAAAGAACATCCAATGGGAAAAAAAGACAGTCTCTTCAACAAATGGTCTTGGGAAAACTGGACAGCCACATGAAGAAGAATGAAACTAGACCACTTTCTTCCACCATATACAAAAATAAATTCAAAATGAATAGAGGACTTAAATGTGATCAGGAAACCATCAAAATCCTAGAGGAGAACATAGATAGTAACCTCTTTGATATCAGCTGTAGCAACTTCTTACTAGATATTTCCTGAGGAAAAGGAAACAAAAGTAAAAATGAACTACTGGGACTTTATCAAGATAAAAACCTTCTGCACATGAAGGGAACAGTTAATAAAACTAATAAGCAAACTATGGAATTGGAGAAGATATTTGCAAATAGCATATCTGATAAAGGGTTAGTATCCAAATATATAAAGAACTCATAAAACTCACCCCCCAAAGAATCCAGTTAAGAAATGGGCAGAAGACATGAGTAGACATTTTCCCAAAGAAGACATCCAGATGGCTAACAGACATGTGAAAAGATACTCAATATCACTCACCATCAGAGTAATACAAGTCATAACTACAATGAGATAACACTTCACACCTGTTAGAATGGTTAAAGTTAACAAAACAAGAAACAGTAGATGTTGGCAAGGATGCTGAGAAAGGGGTGCCCATTTACACTCTTGGTGGGAATGCAAACTGGTGCAACCACTCTGGAAAACAGTATGGAGGGTCCTCAAAAAGTGAAAAATAGAACTATCCTATGATCCAGCAATTGCACTGGTAGGTATTTACCCAAAGGATATGGAAATACTGATTTAAAGACACACATGGACCCCAATATTTATAGCAGCATTGTCAATAATAGCCAAGTTATGGAAAGAGCCCAAATGTCCATTGACTGATGAATAAAGAAATGGTGTATGTGTATATATTATAATATATATATATATAATATATATATTATATATATATAATATATATATTATATATATATATATCACATATATATTATAATATATATCACATATATAATGGAATATTATGCAGCCATCAAAAAGAATGAAATCTTGTCATTTGCAATCACATGGATGGTGCTAGAAAGTATTATGCTAAGCAAAATAACTCAGTCAGAAAAAGACAAATACCACATGATTTCACTCATATGTGGAATTTAAGAAACAAAACAAATGAACAAAATGCAGAAAAAAAGACACAGGCAAGCCATAAAACAGACTCTTAACTATAGAGAACAAACTGAGGGTTGTTGGAGGGAAGGTGGGGAGGGGATGGGTTAAATAGGTGATAGGTATTAAGGAGGGCACTTGTTATGAGCACTAGGTGTTGTAAGTTGCAATGAATCACTAAATTCTACACTTGAAACTAATATTACACTGTATGTTAACTAATTGAAATTTAAATAAAAATGTGAAATTAAAAAAATTTAAAAAGTAAAAATAAAAATATGAAAAAAATCAAAGCTATTACTGACAAAAAACAGTGATAAATCATGTTGATAGTGTGTACCCTTGTTTGATGAATGAGAAAAGCACTTCACCTCTGTGGTCTTCCTCTCCAACACATTACCCAAGTCTAATTATGAAAGAATCATTGGGGAAATCCCAGTTGAGGAGCAGTCTATGAAATACCTGACCAGTACCTCAGAACCATCAAGATCATCTAAAACAAGGAATATCTAAGAAACTGTCTAATCAAGAGGAGCCTAAGAAGATATGACAACTAAGTGTAATATGGTACCCTGGATGGAATGGTGAAATAGGAAAAGGACATTAGGTAAAAACTAAGGAAATCTGAATAAAGTATGGACTTGAGTTAACAATAACATTTTAGAATTGGTTCATTAATTGTAGCAAATGTACTATACTAAGGAAAGATGTTAATATAGGGAAAACTGGGTGCATATATAGGAACTCTTTGTATTATCTTTGCAGGTTTTCTGTAAATATAAAATGATTCCAAACTAAAAATATTACTAAAAGTTTAAAAAAATCGAGACAAAAAGTAAAAAAAACCCCAAATCCAAAAAAAACAAAACAAAAAAACACACACTTAAATAAGAAAGGAGATAAAATTTTTTAAGTTAAAGAGACAGAAAAAAAGGGAAAACTTTAATAGAAAAAGAGAAATCCTAAATTCTAAAAAGAAATTTTATAAGCCCCAAAATATGAAGAAAAACATAACAAAACCCAAAACCCAAAGAAAGGGGACAAAGCATAGAAAAGTAAAATACAGAAAAGAAAAAAATCCCAAGCAAACAACAACAAAAAATGCAAAACACCCAGGGAAAAAAGTTAAAACTCCAAGGAAGGGAAGAATGAAGGGGGGTTAAACAGAAGGGGGAATGAACCATGAGAGACTGTGGACTCTGTGAAACAAACTGAGGGCTTCAGAGGTGAGGAGGGTGGGGGATTGGGATTGGCCGGTGATGGGTATTATGGAGGGCACGTATTGCATGGTGCACTGAGTGTTATATGCAAATAATGAAACATGGAATATTGCATCGAAAACGGGGGATGTACTGTATGGTGACTAATATTAACAAAATAAAAATTATTAAAAAAAAGAAAAAGAAATAAGTATAGCAAATGTATAAATTTCCATTAAAAAAACTCCAAACAAAAAAGAAGCAAATAAACCAGAGGAAAAGAAACCCTGTAAAACAACAAAACAAACAAAATGAAACAAAAACCCCAAAAAACAAAAATCTGAAAACACATAAAAGTAAAATAAATCCCCCAAGCAAAGAAAGATATTCCCCAAATCACAATGAAAAAAAAAAATGAAAAAGAAAAGGAAAGGACAGAGAGCATCGTCAGCAACAGCAGCAACAAAAGCAACGAAGGGAAATAAAATACCCAAGCACTAAAAAGGATAAAGATTAAAAATCCCAAAGGACAAAAGCATGAAAGAAAGAAAAAGAAAACAAAAAGAAAAAACTTAAAGGAAAGGGGAAGCCCCAATAACTATAAAATCAAGTTTGGGAGAGATAGAAGTGATTTGCTTTCTGTGGGTAGGTGTGCAGAGTGGAAGAAGTACCCACAAAATGTAGCTGTCCGCAGCACCCTTGGGGAGCCATTGGAAGGAATGAAAAGGGCATGTTATTGTAACACACGCAGACAGGCATTTAAGTGGCTCATTACCACCATATTAACTTTTTTCCCAAGTGAGTCTGGGAACCTGACTATTTTACCCAAAGCTCCTAAGCCCTGTTTTATTTTACCAGGTTCTGAGAGATAAACATTTATTGATGGGCCAGGTGTGAGATCTGTATTGGGAGTGTGCCTGTCCAGATAGAAATATTGGCCTCTCTTTCAAGAGTTATTTATTATGACTGAAGGCAGTTGCTGGCTGGGCCACAGCTAAGTGAGTACTATGTAGTTCCTCCTGATACTCTGCTGAGTCAGGGCCCTGAAAGTTGCTAACTACTAACCTAACCAGGAGCCAGAAGGCAGACTTGTTTAAAAAAAAGACAAACAAACGTGTGATTCCAGCCCATGTAAATGGGTACATAGATAGGGATTGTCCTAAAGAGCTGGAATCCTAAATAGCCACAATCCCAAAAGTGACCTTGGGTTTGGCTTTGGAGTGTATAACGTGGTAGTTTTGGTTAGTATTACCTGCTCTACCTTTAAAATTCTGTGTGGCTTAAGGTGGTGTTAAAATCTGTTTGGATTATCAGATTGGGTCTTGATTGAGTGGTATCAGGTAATAGCTAGGATGAAACATTGAATTTAGATAATTCATAAGTCAAGTTATTTCAATGAGAATCATTGAAAATTTGATAATAATGATAATGATAATGATGATGATGCTTGTGTGTGCATTTTTATACCCCAGTTCTCTCCTCTGGCCTTTATCTGGCTAGAAGTGGTAGCAACAGGTGGCTACAATGATAGGACTGTTGGGCCACCTATCTCTCACAAATCATACCAGTGAGTAACCAGGAACCATAGGCCTTTATATTCCCAATAACTGTAATCTTTCTGGGTCCTGGAGTCTGGTGTTACTTGGGCCTGCCACCTAGAGTGGTGATGTTGGGCACTTTGGGGACAGATCATACATACCACAGTGTCATTGGCCAGCTAAAGGGTCATACCTAGAAACTGAGTTAAGATGTACAATGGATAGAAACGTGGATAAGAGGAAGGATTATGAGATGTAGAATGAAGTTCTAGGCTTTAGTCTTGGCTCAATCCCATGTGAACCAAGTTGTCTTGGGCAAGTCACTTAACCTTTCTTAGCTTCTTCTATACAATATGCCTACCTCATACAAATTGAGCATCTGTGTCTTTTTTTCTCATGATGAAAATTTGAATTGAATCACAAATGAAAATTATAAATATATAGTGGAAAAGCTATTACCTATTAAATCAGGGTAGTATGGTAACTTGAAGTTACCATAACAAATGCAGGATGATGCATTGATTGCAAACCAGTTTGTTTCTCCATGTTCTGCCATGTACATTTTTTTTTCTCGTTTGTCTTCCACCCCACATCCCAGTCAAACCAGTCTCTTTCTGACACTTGTTCAGTATATGACACTTCAGTGGCATATTCAGTGGGTACAAAACCTTTTGTGGTCAGAAGAGATCTTGAATTAAGTGATGATATCTTGCCTGACACCAGGGGATTTGACTAGGCTAGTGGTAAAAGACTTAGAGTTTTCACACACCAAATGTTTTCCAAAAAATGTTGAGGCTTCACATGAGGCTGACGATTTATTATTTTTGCCAATTAAAGACGTTATAAAATAACAAGTATTCTCTGTGTTTATCATCATTTCATAAAAGATGGGATATTTTAACATCAAAAAACAACAGATATAATCTCAAAATCAAAAATAGTTTAAAAATTTTAACTTTATAAAACAACCACTACATAATTCTTGTATTTCTCATATTTCCCTTGGACCAGTGATGTTTATTATCAACTGATATTTAGGAACTAACCCACTAGAACTTGGCTCTAGTTTTGACTAATTTATTGTGTGATGTTTGGCCAAGTTTTTTCTCCATTTTCCTCAGTTTCTTCATTCCTAGAATGGAGATAGAGTAGATGAGATCCAAGTTCCTTTCTAGCTCTAATGTTCAGTATACTGTAATTTGTAGAGGTTCTTTCTAGTCCTTGGAATTTGAGTTTGTGCTGAAAATAAAAAGAAGACTTGTAATTACAGAACCCCAAACCAAGTAATAAGCAATTCACATTCCTGGCATGCACGTAACAAAACATCTGTACCAGCTATGATGCAAGACATCAGGCCTTTTTCTTTTCTTATTTTTTTTTATTTGGGGGGGTGGTAAAGTTTCTTTCTTTGTTATCAAACTGTTGCTTCTCTAACATTTCCTATAATCACTGCATTATCCTGTTTTGCTCCACCTTTTCCTAAAAATAATAGAAACTCTAAGCCTTTGGGCCCTCCTCTGGCACACATTTCTGTTTGGCGTTGGTTGATATATAAAGAGTTTTTGCCTCTTATCTCTTTTTTCTACCTTCTGCTCCTATCCCCTAATATGTACTTTCCATGAATCCTTCCATATTTATTTTTTTCTTTCTTTTTTCCTCTTAAGACAGAAAGTGTGGCCTCAGCTGTTGGCTTGGTCCATAAATGGCATTATCTGAATTCTTGGCCAAATCCCAATTGAAGAATGTTGGGCTACAGTTGGTTCTAGGTAGCTAGAGGAACTATAAAATTAATTAGCAACATAATTTTGAGCTCTACCTGCCTTGTAAAATTGTACTAGTGTTTGTACTAGAAAGCACTTTCTGGCCCAAATCCTACTCTGCTGTTTTAAGAATACTTGGATTTTAAATGCAACATTTTGAGCAAAGTGGTCATTTTATTGGCAACCTCAACTTCACTAGTCCTGGGCAAGAAATACAAGCGCAAACTCAGGACTTCAAGGCTACTACTGTCTTGGAGTTTAAGGAGAGTTCAGTCTGCACTTGTCTTAAAAGATCCTAGGTCTCCAAAGATGAAATTCTGTTTTTTTGCCCCCCCCTCCTGCCTCCAGTGCCTCTCTTCATAGTATGTTTTCTTGGCATTTATTTGTGTAACATCTGAAGGGGGAGTCACTGAAAAAAGAAAAAAAAAACATGGCATTTAAGAGGCAGCCCAAATCACAGTGGTTTCTTTTTATCAAATTTATTTAAAAATAAGCCCAAATAATATAATCCAAAATTCAATTTGGATTCAATTTCTTTAGTTGCTCACTACTGAGAGTGATGCATTGTTTTGTTTCTGGCAAGGCCTGAGAGGAAGGCCATTTCTCTGTGATCCACAACCTGCATCACTCCCGCCCCACCCCCCCACCTGCATTCCCACCCCAGCCTTCTTTGCCCTAGAGCTGGGGCTTCACAGCCTGGGGTAGTGGGATTGTGGCACTGTGCACTTCTGGATTCTTCCAGCTGTACTCTCACTGGGGAAAATCAACTTTGAAGTGAAGCTGGGGGCCTGCCAGGAAACTGAAAAGGGGTTATTAAAAATGGTATTTTTCAAACCACAAGTGATGTTTTGCTAACAGAGGGTAACAGGTTACTTGGAATCTGAACTGCTTTGGGTTTTGGATTAAATTGCAAAGTTGGCTGAGATTTCAGACCCCCAGGGTCTTGAGGGCTGAGGATACAATTGAAAGCATATTAAATGCTGGCTGCATCTACACAATACCAACCAACTAGTTAAAAAGGGAGAATTCACTAAAATCTGTTTATTTAGTGTCATGAACACAGAAACATAAGTTTGAATTTAGCCTTGTTCTTTTTTTAACTTAGTTTTATTTTAGATTTGTTTATTTAGTTTTATTTTAATAAATTCGGACTTAAATATTTTGAGTATGGAATAGCCTGTTTTTCTACTATAAGCTTCATATTGTTTAGAATTCCACTATATTCTCCCTCACATTCCTACCCCCAACAGCTTTCAGTTGTGACAGTTCTATCTTAAAAACAAAAAAGGGGTTCTATGGGATTCTTTACAACATCACTATCCCATTCCACACTCCGAAATGTTTTCCCTAACAAACTATGACAATATCTGAGATTTGATTATTAGCTTTAAATTTTTGTTCATTTAGGTCCTTAAAGAAGTTTTATTTTCCAAGAGTCCTCATTTCAGTATTTGTCTGTGGCTTATCCAGGCCTTTGGCATTATCTCCTCTGGCACATAGTTGATAACCGCTGCAGCATGAAAGGGCTTTCTGTCTTTGTGTCCTTCTGTTGGACTCTTAGAGGTATTCCCTTCTATAGTTCTGCCTTCCAAAACTTTCCCAGCCTCATGTTCTCTGATTCCCCCTCACTGGACCACTTGCTCTTCCTTTAACATTATTGGGATGTATTAGCTGCAGCCTCCATGTGAGCCTTGGCTATGGCACTTTTGAGCCATATTCTCCAAGGTACCCCTCAGTCACCTGACAAGCTTTGCTTGGTAAAATTCTTAGGGAAAAGTTGCTATTACCTTATTATCAGCTCATAAACTGGTATTTCTGGCCTGGAAACCTGCAGTTTTGAGCTACTCTTACTTTGAGCATGGCCAGCTGGACTTCTGCTGTGGAGTTTGCCAACTCTTGCTCCCCATTCTTAGGCCCAGTAGGCCCCCCAAGAAAAATGGCTTGAAGAACTATGGCCAAAACCCATTGAAGTTAGTGGAGGTTGTGGATGGGGTAGACAATAACTTCCAAGTGTCTAATCCTACTTGGATGTTTTCCAAATTCGGGATCCCAGAAGTAACTAACTATTAGGATTGAAGAGGCCCTTAGAGATCTTTTAGGGCAGCCTCCTCATTTGTAGTATGAGGTGACCAGGGTTGGTGTAGAGATTTGGCCAACATCATAGAGCTAGTCAGTGGGAGAAGTGAGATGAGAGCCTTGGTCTGTAAAATAAGTCGTCTAATGTTACAGTTAGTAAGGTATTGATGTTGAGATTCAGTCCGTAGCCATTTCAACTCCCAAGCAACTCTTTCCAGTTTTCCTCCCAGTTTACTTAATAAGAGAAAATAATAGTAACAAAATAGTAAGTACACAGAAAATACCAAATCAAGTGTTAGAACTTTTTAGGCCTTGATGTCCCAGCTATCATCTTAGGTCCTGCCCTGACCTCCACAGCGACCCCTCTCCATGAAATATCTGAGGTGTAGGTTCTCTTTTGGTTTCTGACAGTCTGTGGAAGGAAGGGAAGGCAAGTTTTCTGCCTCTACAGAAGGCCAGTGCTGGCCGGAGGCCAACTTTCCTGTTTCTCCCAGGCGGATTCCACAGTAAATGGGGGTAGGAGGAGGCACAATTGGCCCAGACTGTTTTTATTTGGTCTGCAGTGTGGGAGATCAGACATTCTGAAGAGAATTGAAAACACTTCTTTCTTTGGATTCCTGGGGCTGTGTAGGGGGAGATTGGGCCCCACTTGGCACAGAGTTGATTACAACATTCAAAAAAGCTCCAATATTGTTGCCCAAGGCTAAATGGAAAGTTTTCCTTCCAGTCAGAGCTGACTCCTAAACCCCACACCTTCTTAAGCCTTTGATTAAAAGACACCTGCCTCCTGGGAGACCAGCAAACAATAAAGCTGTGAAGGGCTGCTCAGGAAACCCCTGAGGGTGGATCAGCAGTAGTGGAGCCTGGGTGTGAGGAGCACAATGATTTGGCACCTCTTCTGGGTCCCTGAAGACCCCAAACCCAGCTTTTTTCCCTGAGATTAAAAAAAAACCTTTCTTTGAATCTGCTGGAAGTAGAGTTTTTCTGTTTTTAACTCATTTGTATGTACTAAACTTATTAAAAACATCAATTTGTCAAATGACACTGGGTCCAAAGAGTTAACCTATCTCCTTTATTTTTCATTTGAGGTAAGAATGCCAACCATCTCACCTTTTATCATCTCTTCTTATTCGAAGTGTTTTAAAGAGAACAGACTAAGACTGAAGATTAATAAATTACTGATGACCACTTCGGGGGAATTTGTGGCTTAGAAGAAGGTGTTAGAAGAAAGCTATAATTAATGCAAAGGAAAAAAATAATGTCTTACAAATAGAAGAACTTCATACTTACTGGGGAGGAGAGGGCTTTTTTAGATCTCTTGAACGAACTTGCCTTCATGTGAGACTATTTCTGGAAATAGCTTCCTGTTAATCAGCATAAAGAATTATTTTTAAATGTTAATGATTATTTATACCCTATGTAATTAAAAAAAATATTTCCAATTGCTAGGAGTAAGGATTTTGATCTGATGGGAAGTCATTGCAAAAAGACTCCTTCTGCAACTGGCCCTGATGAAGTATTTACTCAGAGCAAAGCACATTGGCCTAGTTGTCTTGGTGATAGACAGCTTGGCAGCAAGAGCTGTCTGCGGAGTTCTGAGGTGGGGTTGAACTGTCTGTAAAGTCTCCATTCAAGTTTGGCTAATTGAAATTAGAAAGAAAATTAATGTAGAAAGAAGGCAAAAAAAATATATACCTCCAGTCAGGTTTTGCATGTCTGTCAATGTACTGGCTAAAAAAATGTTTTGAGGAGTTCCTGTTCTTTTATTTTTACTATGTTATTGTTATACATGAACTGGCGCTTTAGCTTATAGACGGGGTTACCAGTATTGGCAACATGCATTTCCTGAGGACCCCAAGTGAAACTGAGCTGTGTCACTCTTCACACTTCATCATAGTACCTGAGGCACAGAGGAAGAAAGGAGCATGTCACTGGAAAGTGACCTCACTAGCATCCAGGTAAAAATGATATATCTTTTGCCAGGAAAGGAAGCACTGTGCTGAGGGCCAAAAGAAAACAAGAGAGATGGCTTTAACCTCAAGTCTATGAAACTACAGAAATCGTATGCAAAAAAATTCATGTTTATATGTATATGTGCATTTTTCTGGAGTCTTTACTTTTGGACAGATTCTCTCAGGATCTGAAATCCTCCAGAAGTTAATAGCTACTGCTACATAGATTCAGATTCATAGACCTGGCCTGTAGTTACTTTTCCTGTTATTTAGATATTGGGTGGCAGGGGAATGGTGGAATCTTATGTGTTCACCACGCAGACCCACTAGCTACACATGCTCTAGTTCAGAATAGTTGGATGTGGAAATCACTTAGCATATTATTCTTTGGACAGAACAAAAGCATAAATATTAATCTTTATTTTTCCTTAGATATGCCATAATTCATAATGTAGAATAAGGTTTTCAGAAATACAAACACACATATACAAATTAAAAACTTTCTTATCTATTTTTGTGTCATTATTTAATTTCATCCTACCTTCATTGCTTTAACTATTTCTTACTTCCATGGAGTATTGAAACACCCCTACTTCTTCATTTTATAGTCACTATGCATCTCTGTATGATGTTTGAATTAGTAGGGTCTCATTTGGTGACAGTTTTCCTTACTCTGGTGAATGTTCTTAGTTATCATTAACTAAGTAGTCACTTTTATTCTTGTTCCTCATCTTTTCCAAATCAGCTACCATCTCTACTGTCAAAAATCCAAAGCAGAACATTTTGATCTGGTCATTTTGATGAAACTGTTTCAACTATGAATGGTTATTACTGTTTTAAACTTATCAGTTGATATTTAGAGCACACATCTCTACCTAACTCCAATCCTAGTTATCTGGATCTCTCACTTTCTCCTTTATTAATTTTTTTATTTTAAAAATTTTGATGAGTATATTACCTTTATAGTTTTAAAAAAGGAATTAAAGGTATATATAACTGTTAGAGCTAGCCAGGTTAATTTCTAAGGAGGTGTCAATCGTGTTTTTTTGAAATCCTTAATTAAAGGAACATTATGATATTAAATACATGTATATTACTGAGATGTCTGAGATTACTGTTAAAGATTCAACTAAAGATTTTCTGTATAGCCTGGATCTCAGAATGAGAGATCATAATGTGGCTAAAATAAATTCTCTCTCCAATGTCTTTGACTTTTAGGGAAAAATCAGGTTATATGAAGTGTCTTATCAAGATATAATTAAATTCTTGAAAAGTACGAAGATTATTGAGTATAATTTTGGCCCTTTATGAGATGACCACAGGTGGTCAACACGCCATTCTTGGTATATGAAAAACATAAATACACCAAATTCCCACTCCATTTTGAACCTCACTCTTTCCAGGGGTAGAGGCTGGCATTAGGGTGAGTGTCAGAATGGGGTAAGGTAATTTGTTTTACACACTACCTGGTAATTTATGAAACAGATGGAAGTGTAATGGTGTGTTGTTTTAGGCCACACCAAAATGGCTGGGTTAAATTAGCTGGGTCAAAAAGTTCCTGGTGTCAAAATGGCTGAATAAAAATCTGAATTGAGGCTCAGCTGAAGTGCTACTTCTTTTGAGGGCTTTCTCACGGTGAAGCTGAAAACTCTGAATCAATATGTCAAGGTGTGAATAATCCATCTAAAATGTTTTCACAATTATGGAATGGTCTATTAAGGATAAAACTGATAATGTTATTTCTCACAGTGACTGAAAACTCTGAACCAATATTTTAAGGTGTAAATAATACATCTAAAAATATTTCTTCCACTCTATTTTGAATACATAATATTAATAATAAGCTATTACTTATAATTTTATTTTCCCACAAATTATCCCTCAGTTCAGGTTTTCTACGTTTGCTGCGGCTAAGCACATTCAATACATAGCAGGAAAGAGCATCCTCTTACTTTGGATGTGGGAATCTTTCAGGAACTCTGTGTCCCCTCTCTCCAACACCTTACGCCTAGCATTTCTGTCTATTCTCTTCAGCTTATCAAGTGGGGTGAATAGAATCAGTTAAATCTGGTTGTTTGATATGCTGAATAAATTGACAGAGCTGATAAATGTTTATGCTGAATTAATTAGTTGTGAGGCAGAACTGACTTATTGTTAGACTGAGTTATCTATTTGGCTGAAGTAATCGCTTAATTGAATTGACTGGCAGAATGTTTTCTTGACCAAATTAACAATTTTTTTTAAAGATTGACTTGAAAAATGGATTTGACTATTCTTATGACTGAATCAACTCTTTCCTTGTTAGAGACAACTAACTAATAATCTCTTAAGACAAAATGATTAATTTGATAGCACCATGTTGATTATAAGCAAAGTTAGAAATGAGTTACAGAGTTGGACATTTTTGTCTCCTTGGAGTGTCGGAGTTCAAAAGGAATAACTCTGAGACTCTGATTGAGAATTTTTGGGCTAGACATCATGTGTCTTCTATTTAGGATTTAGGCCTATTAACTACCCGGAGACGGTCATTGAGCTAATGAATTGGAGGCTCGTGCTGCACTTGTCTTTTGGGAGAGTGCAGTTTTCCAAGAACAACACCAGCTCTCTGCTAGGCATTGGCTTATTCTTGGAATCAGATGAAAGTTAAAATGAGTTATTGGGAATTGTGTGTGATCTGCAGAAGCAACTGAAATAGGTCATTTCAAAAGTAACATCAGAAATAAGTACACTGGAAGAGGGTAGAGAAAAACACACATATTAAAAATACACAATTCATTGCAAGCATCATAAATTCAACTTTAACAGAATTGTGGAAACAAAAGTAATACTACCCTATCTTCTGGTAGATGAGTGGCTAGGATAGAGATGAGGCAATCAGAGTTAGGCCAACATAATGACTTCCTACCTTTGTATTTCATCTTTAGATCAGTTTTTCTAGAGGAAGACATTTGATGAACTCTTTTCCTCTTCCTTTCCAGGTCCATTCTACACCTGAAACTAATATTGCACTATAGGACTCAAATCTCTTTGTCTTTTCAAAATTACCCCTAGTTTCTATCCTCCATTGTCAAATTGCATTTTTCAAATTCTGTTTTGTTTTGAGAGACAGTAAAAAAAATCTTCCATCCCTTGGAGTCTGTGGCTTTAAGATCAATAAGGACTGCTTGTTCTACCTACACTGAGAATTCAAATATCTAAAATCAAGCACATTTACTTTCTATGTGCAATCCTTCTTCCTGATTTCCCTTCCAAATCAAATTCTCTATGCTATCCTTTGAACAGATTTGGGAAACTGTCATAAGATATAATCCTAGCTAAACTGGCTCAAGGGAGTTCAGTTACTCTATTTGCAACTCTTAGAGGTGATAAACATAAAAAGCTTTCTCCAATCTTTCATTCTTTGGAGTTCTTGTGGACTCAAGGGGGTTCTGACAATTGACTTTCTTATCAGGGCTGAGGGAGGTGGGACAGAGAAGTTTGTAGGTTATTGGAAAACAGGTTGGGAGAACCCCTCATATCACACCTACTTTCAGGGAGTTGGTTCTTACATTGGAAATATAATGTATTTCCAATGTTCTTACATTGGAAATATAATGTCTCTGGTTATTGGGGCAAATTCTCAAAGTTTCTGAGTAAACCAAAATATGCTCAATTTTGAGGACAAGATGGTATACCTTAAGTGTTTGGAAAGTTCTAAAGAGCTAACCATATGTATTACACTTTGGGTAGAATTTAGAGGTGAGTCTATCTCTGAGCATGCTGAAGTTTATCTTTTAGGGCTTGGGCAGCCATCAGATGTGTACAGTTGATGTCTTTACTGGACGGATAACTTGACAGTCATTGCCACAGTCAAGTCATAGATAACTGGAAAAAATGGCTGAGACTTGTTGAGTATCTACTCCATGGTAGGTAATGTTCTAAGCATTTTACATAAATTCACTCATTTAATCTTTTTATTTATTCGACAGAGATAGAGACAGCCAGCGAGAGAGGGAACACAAGCAGGGGGAGTGGGAGAGGAAGAAGCAGGCTCATAGCAGAGGAGCCTGATGTGGGGCTCGATCCCGTAACGCCGGGATCACGCCCTGAGCCAAAGGCAGACGCTTAACCGCTGTGCCACCCAGGCGCCCCTACTCATTTAATCTTTAACACAACCTAAGAGTAGGTACAATTATCTCTACTTTACAGATAAAGAAAGTGATAAACAGAGAACCCTTGATCACAGGTGGCTGAGTCAAGGTTTGAATCCAGGCAATCTGACTCCAGACTCAGTCAGTCCATATAAATTGTTATAACTCTACTAGTTTATATCAGTATAATTACATATTTGCTTATTACATTTGTGTATGTGGGTATTAATTTATATTCTGTCATATTCCAGAAAGTACGTCAGCTTAGAATATCAAGTAAGGTAAAAAGTACAGGTGGTATTATATTTCTTATTAGAGTGAGGAAACAGGCAGAACTAAATAGCAGGCAGCCGGGAGTAGAAGCTGAGTTAGCTGATTCATAAAGAGGCATATGGAATTATTGTTGATTTAGCAAATTTTATAAGGGGCTATGAGGCACAATTAAATGAAAGAGAAAGTGAAGATAAATGAATATGTGGTACATCCCAGTGCCACTGGAAGGATCTGGTACATAGTGAATGTTTAGTAGGTATTAAGACACACTGCTTTAGGCAGTGGTACTATACAGATAAATGAGACAAGATTCTTATCCTCAAGGAACGTACAGTCTAGTTGGAGAGTCAGCCATGGATACAATAGTGTGACCCACGCTATGGTGAGAGGTGACAGGCAGAGGGCACATCTTTGATGGACTTGTACATGGCACTTAGAGGGTTCAGGTTTTATCCCCAAGGCAATGCAGACCCATTCAGCTATGGAGGTAATCTGACCAAATTTATGGGAAACTTCACACTGATAGAAGTATAGAGATTATATTGGAGAAAGATGAGGTTAGAAGCTTTCAACCTTGACCTGTACCTAGTTTCGTATTGTGTGGTTCATACCTGTCTTATTTGTTAATTTCTTGATTCATTCAAATGTTTTTCAATGGCTGTCCACTATCTTTGCTGGATATAAAACTGAAAAGAACTCAAGGACCTCACAGCCCAGCAGGGGAGACATTCATTATGAACATAAAGATGACAAAAGAATTTTAATTATTCTATGGACACAGTGATAGGGAAGCACAAACTGGAGTGTCTGGAGAGAGTCTACCCTGTTAGATTTTAAGAGCTCCTTGAGGACACGTAACTGTCTTTTATATATATTTTCATGAATCCATTGAAACAGTGCAGATACATAGTAAAAGCTCAGTAAAAATATTGCTTTCATTTTTGTTGTTGTTGTTGTTATTGTTATTTAGTGTCTAGCATTTCCACTGACAATGAACCCCATGATAGCAGCTCAGATCTTAGGTGTGCTCTTGTCTCCTTTTCATCTCAGCTACCTTCTCACTCCTTGGTCAAGTTAATGTATGAAATCATTGATAAAAATACTTCATTCTTTCTTGGCTCATTCTTTTCTTCCTAACACAGTATATACATAGTAGTTGGAAAAATTCCCTCACTCATTAGATAAGATCCCATAATAGATGCCCAAAGCTGTGATATTATTCCTTTTTGTTTTAAAAACATAACTAGGCAAGATTTTATGTTGCATGAACTCAGAACCATAAAGAATCAAAAGAACAGGCTGTAAGAGTCAAGTTCATTTTTTTCCTGATATCAAGATGATATCCAGTCAAGGAATTACAGCTGGACAGAGAGAGAACTGAGTTCACTGTCTTACACTTAGCGATAGCCTTTTGGGAAATCTTTGGAAGACTGACTCCTCAAAGAAATTGCTCAAAATCTGTTCTGGAAGATTTTCAGTCAGGATCAGTTCTGGAAAACGACCATTGGATATAGACAACTGCTTTCGTTTTGCCCTGATTTTGAGGCTTTCACCACAGGCTGCAACTTGTAACTCCAGCTTGTTTCTAATTTATGGCCAACTGGTAATTTCTGACCCCAGATATTTTTTTTCCAATTCTTCAGATATGGCAGTTGTGTTATAACCTTGGTTTCCTCGCAAGAGAATGGGGTTGGTAGAAATGCAGTGAAGGTGAACGTAAATGGCACAGACCTAGTTTGCTGTTTTTTTAAAATTACTATTATATTAAGGCTCATTACTAATGGGGGACTCCCTAGTTGTCAAACTGTGGTTGGTCTTTTCTGAATTAATTTATGTTCAAGTAGGGGAGAGGTATTCCCCATCTTTCGTGTGTAATTATAAAAGGAAGTTTGGTTGACTGACTTGAACAGTGGTTATTCTTATAATTTTAGTTGGGGGAGAGACAGAGACAGAGGGAGAGAGGAGGGGCGGGGTGATGGGAAAGGGAGGGAAAGAGACACTGGGAGGGAGGGAGGGAGCTTTGCATAACTCATTCAAAAGCAAAAGAAGTAAAAACAAAAAGAAATTATTGAGAAGATCTGAATAGGATAATCTAATTCGGTTATGCTGAGCAATCTAAATTCTGTAGTCATTTTAAAAAAGCATTATAAATTCTCATCTTGTCTGAACTAAAGATTTGCTCCTGACATTTTTCCCAGTTCCAGGTCATAGACCCTAAACCCAGAGGGTGGAAGGGAAGAGAGATGAAACAAGATATTTTTCTTGACAGCTATTTGGGCCTGGTTCAAGCTATCTTTCTCCATCTAACTGTTTAAATCAGAAGATCCATTTTATTAAAGTTTGTTTGATCAATATACATATAGTTATGAAATTGCAGTTTGTCCTACAGCCAGGATGGGGACTCAGAGAGGAAATCAGAGGCTCTATCACCAAAGATATTTCCCACAGCTGCTTTCATAACCAGAGTACAATGATTACCATGTGCTATAAATGTTTATTTTTCTTTCGCCATGCTCAATGGAACACACTAATAGTGTTAAGTAAACACAACAGCATTGTAAGATTTTAATAGCTCCCAAACTGCTGCAGTGACACCCTTGATATCTTTGATTTTACTTCAAGCAATGGAGGTCCGTTTTTTCTATGATGTTTCTAAATTACTGCAGTGATAGGTTTAGCTATTTTGTGTACATCCAGGGCACACACCAGAGAGCCATTTAGCCTTTCAGTAACTACGACAACCTGAATTTTGTGAGCAGGATCAACATTCCCGAGGGTCCAAGGATTTATTTCAGAATAAAAGAAGCCTTCTAAGAACTGACATTTGCCAGTAAGAAAACCTAATATATGAAAACTTTGGGAAGCTGAAATATAAGTTCCAAGGAAGGATACTTGCAGGGGATTTTGCTGAGAAGGAAAAGTCATTTATTGTATAATGTGTGTGTGTGCATCTACTCTGAAAGTATATGAGTAAAAAGTGCCTTTAAGACATTTAGACTAGATCAGAGATTCTCTGAGTTGGAAGGGATCTTTTTTTTTTTAATTTTATTTATGTTTTTTTCAGGGAGAGGGAGAGAGAACACAAGCAGGAGGAGCGGTAGGCAGAGAGAGAGAAGCAGGCTCCTCGCTGAGCAAGGAGCCCAATGTGGGACTGGATCCCAGGACCCTGGGATCGTAACCTGAGCTGAAGGCAGACGCTTAACTGATCAAACTACCCAGGCATGCTGGAGGGGATCTTTATATTTTTTACTTTTCAAATTTTTATTTCAATTCTAGTTAGTTAACATATACTGTAATATTTGTTTCAGGAGTAGAATTTAGGGATTCATCACTTAATAACACCCAGTGCTCATCATAACAAGTGCCCTCCTTGATACACATCACCCACTTAGCCCATCCCCCACCCATCTCCCTCCATCAAACCTCAGTTTGTTTTCTACACTTAAGGGTCTCTTCTGGTTTGTTTCCCTCTTTCTTTTTTTCCCCTTCCCATATGTTCATCTGTTTTGTTCCTTAAATTCTACATATGAGTGAAATCGTATGGTATTTATCTTTCTCTGACTGACTTAATTCCTTTAGGATAATACACTCTACCTCCATCTATGTCATTGCAAATAGCAAGATTTTGTTCTTTTTGATGGCTGAGTCATATTCCACTGTGTGTGTGTGTGTGTGTGTGTGTGTGTGTGTGTGTGTTTGTGTGGGTATCACATCTTTTTTATCCATTCATCAGTCAATGGACATTTGGCCTCTCTCCATAGTTCGGCTATTGTTGATAATGGTACTAAAAACATCAGGGTTCATGTATGCCTTTGAATCTGTACTTTTGTATCCTTTGGGTAAATACCTACTAGTGCAACTGCTGGGTCATAGGGTAGTTATATTTTAACCTTTTTGAGGGACCTCCATGCTGTTTTCTAGAGTGGCTGCACCAGTTTGCATTCCCACCATCTGTTGTTTCCTGTGTTGTTGATTTTAGCCATTCTGACAGGTGTGAGGTGGTTTCTCATCTTGGTTTTGATTCATATATTCCTGAAGATGAGTGATGATGAGCATCTTTTCATGTGTCCATTAGCTATCTGGATGTCTTCTTCAGAAAAATGTCTATTCATGTCTTCTGCCCATTTCTTACCTGGATTATTTGTTTTTTTGGGTGTTGAGTTTGATAAGTTCTTTATAGATTTTGGATACTAACACTTTATCAGATATGTCATTTACAAATATCTTCTCCCATTCTGTAGGTTGCCTTTTAGTTTTGTTTATTGTTTCTTTTGCTGTGCAAAAGCTTTTTATCTTGATGAAGTCCCAATAGTTCATTTTTGCTTTTGTTTCTCTTACCTTAGGAGATGTGTCTAGGCAAGAAGTTGCTGTGGCTGAGGTCAAAGAGGTTGCTGCCTGTGTTCTTCTCTAGGATTTTGATGGTTTGGTGATCACGTTTAGGTCTTTCATCCATTTTGAATTTATTTTTGTGTATGGTGTAGGAAAGTGGTCCAGTTTCATTCTTCCTCATGCAGCTGTCCAGTTTTCCTAACACCGTTTGTTGAAGAGACTGTCTTTTTTCCATTGGATATTCTTTCATGCTCTGTCAAAGATCAGTTGACCATACAGTTGTGGACCCAATTCTGGGTTTTCTATTCTGTTCCACTGATGAATGTGTCTGTTTTGTGCCAGTACCATACTGTCTTGATGACTACAGCTTTGTCATATTGCCTGAAGTCTGGAATCGTGATGCCTCCAGCACTGATTTTTCCTTTTCAGGATTATCTTGGCTATTTGGGTCTTTTGTGATTCCATACAAATTTTAGGATTGTTTGTTCCAGCTCTGTGAAAAATGCTGGTCATATTGGTAGGGATTGCATTAGATGTGTTGATTGCTTTGGGAGGCATAAACATTTAAAAATATTTTTAAAAATGTTATTTTAATTAATTTTTAAAAAAGATTTTATTTATTTGAGAGAGAAAGAGTGAGAGACAGAGAGATCACGAGCAGGGGGAGGGGTAGAGGGAGAAGCAGACTCCCTCTGAACAGGGAGCCCAATGCGGGGCTCTTCCAGGACCCTAGGATCATGACCTGAGCTGAAGGCAGAGGCTTAACAGACTGAGCCACCCAGGCTCGCTATTTTAACAATATTTGTTCCTCTTATCCATGAGCATTTTATGTTTTTCCATTTCTTTGTATCCATTTCAATTTCTTTCATGAGTGTTCTATAGCTTTCAGAGTACAGATCTTTCACCTCTTTGGTTAGGTTTATTGCTAGGTATCTTATGGTTTTTGGTACAATTGTAAATGGGATTGATTCTTTGATATCTGTTTTTGCTGCTTCATTATTAGTATACAGAAATGCAATAGATTTCTGTACATTGTTTTTATATCCTGTGACTTTGCTGAGTTCGTGTATTAGTTCCAGCAATTTTAGGGGGGAGTCTTTCAGGTTTTCTACATAGAGTATCATGCCTCTGCAAATAGTGAGTTTTATTTTTTCCTTGCTGATTTGGATGCTTTTTTTCCTTTTTATTGTCTGAGAGCTGAGGCTAAGACTTCCAGTACTATGTTAAATATACTGGTGAGAGTGGACATCCCTGTCTTGTTCCTGACCATAGAGGAAAGTCTCTCAGTTTCTTCCCATTGAGGATGATATTAGCTGTGGGTCTTTCATATATGGCCTTTATGATGTTGAGGTATGTTCCATCCATCCCTACTTTGTTGAGGGTTTTTATCAAGCATAAATGCTGTATTTTGTCAAATGCTTTTTCTGCACCTATTGAGAGGATCATATGGTTCTTATCTTTTCTTTTATTAATGTGGTGTGTTATGTTGATTGAACCACCCCTGCAGCCCAAGAATAAATCCCAGTTGATCGTGGTGAATAATTCTTTTAATGTACTGTTGGATCCTATCGGCTAGTATCTTGGTGAGAAGTTTTGCATCCATGTTAATCAGGCTTGTAATTCTCTTTTTAGTGGTGTCTTTGCTTTTGGAATCAAGGTAATGCTGGCCTCATTGAAGGAGCTTGGAAGTTTTCCTTCCATTTCTATTTTTTGGAACAGTTTGAGAAGAATAGGTATTAACTCTTCTTTAAATGTCTGGTAGAATTCCTCTGTGTAGCCAACTGGCCCTGGAGTCTTGTTTGTTGGGAGATTTTTGATTGCTGATTAATTTTCTTTGCTGGTTATAGGTCTGTTCAAATTTCTATTTTTTTTCTATTTCAGCTTGGTAGTTTGTATGTTTCTAGGAATTTCTCCATTTCGTCCAAATTACCCAGTTTGTTGACATGTAATTTTTCATAGTATTCTCTCATAATTGTTTGTATTTCTGTGGTATTGGTTGTGATAGCTCCTCTTTTATTTTTGATTTTATTTATTTGGGTTCTTTCTCTTTTCTTTTTGTTAAGTCTGGCTAGAGGTTTATCAATTTTATTCATTCTTTCAAAGAACCAGCTCTTAGTTTTGTTGGTCTGTTCTATTGCTTTTTGTTGTTGTTGTTGTTGTCGTCGTCGTTGTTGTTTCTGTATAATTTATTTCTCCTCTAATCTTTATTATTTCCCTTCTTTTGCTGGCGTTAGGCATTTTTTTTCCTTTTTCCTTTTTTTTTGTCTTTCTTTCTTTCTTTTTTTTTCTTTTTGCTGTTCCCCTTCTAGCTCCTTTAGGTGTAAAGTGTAAGGTTAGGTTTTGTATTTGAGACTTTTCTTGCTTGCTTCTTGAGGTAGGCCTGTATTGCAATACTTCCCTCTTAGGACTGCCTTTGATATATCCCAAAGGTTTTTAACTATCATGTTTTCATTTGCTTCCATGTATTTTTTATTTTTTTTTTAATTTCCTGGTTAACCCATTCACTCTTCAGTAGGATGTTCTTTAACCTCCATGTATTTGTTGTCTTTCCAAATTTTTCTTGTGCTTAGTTCAAGTTTCATAACACTGTGGTCTGAAAATATGTATTGTATGATCTTGATCTTTTTGTACTTTTTGAGGGCTGATTTGTGGCCTAGTATGTAATCTATTGTGGAGAATGTTCTGTTTGTTCTTGAAAAGAATATGTATTCTGCTGCTTTGGAGGATGAAATGTTCTGAATATATCTTTTAAGTTCATCTGGTCCAGTGTGTCTCTCAAAGCCATTTTTTCTTGATTTTCTGCTTAGATATCTGTCCATTGCTGTAAGTGGTATTTTAAAATCCCCTGCTTCTATTGTATTGTTATTAATGATTTTCTTTATGTTTGTTATTGTTTTATATATTTGGGTGCTCCCTTGTTGGGGGCATAAATATTTACAATTGTTAGTTCTTCTTGATGGATAAACCCCTTGACTATGATGTAATGCCCTTCTTCATCTCTTGTACAGTCTTTGCTTTAAAATCTAGTTTGTCTGATATAAGCATGGCTACTCCAACTTCCTTTTGATGTCCATTAGCATGGTTCTTCATCCCCTCACTTTCAATCTGCAGGTGTCTTTAGTTCTAAAATGAATCTCTTGTGGGCAGCATATAGATGAGTCTTGTTTTTTTTTTAAATCCATTCTGATATCCTATGTCTTTTGATTGAAGCCTTTAGTCCATTTTCAGAGTGATTTTTGAAAGACATGGATTTAGTGCCATTGTGTTATCTGTAAATTTGGTGTTCTAGTGATGTTCTCTCTTCCTTTCTAGTCTTTGTTGCTTTTGGTCTTTTTCCTCACTCAAAGAATATCCTGTAATATTTCTTGCAGTGCTGATTTAGTGGTCATGAACTCCTTTAGTGTTTGTTTGGGAAACTTTTTATCTCACCTATTCTGAATGACAGACTTGTTAGAAAGAGTATTCTTGGTTGCATATTTTTCCCATTCAACACATTGAATATATCATGTCTCTTTCTTTTGGTCCAAGTTTCTTTGGACAGATCTGCTATTAACCTGATCTGTCTTCCCTTGTGGGTTAAACATTTTCCCTCGTTGCTTTCAGAATTCTTTCCTTGTCTGTGTATTTTGTGTATCTGACTATGATATGTCTTGGTGGTGGTTGGCTTTTGTTGAATTTAATGGAAGTCCTCTGTCCCTTTTGGATTTCAATGTTATGTCCTACCCAGATTAGTGAAGTTTTTAGCTATAATTTGCTCACATAAACCTTCTGCCTCTTTTTCTCTCTCTTCTTCTTCTGGGACTCCTATAATAAGAATGTTATTACGCTTTAAGGAGTTGCTGAGTTCCCTAAGTCTTCATTCTTTCCTTCTTCTTTTCAGCTTCATTATTTTCCATAACTTTATCTTTTATGTCACTGATTAGTTCCTTTGCTTCTTCTATCCTTATTGTTATGTCATCCAATTGGATTTGCATTTCTGTTATAGCATTTTTAATTTTTCTTGGTTGGTTTTTAGCTGTTTTATCTCTGTAGTAAGGGATTCTTAATGTTCACTATGCTTTTGCCAAGCCCAGTTAGTATCCTTTTAACTGTTCTATAATCTGTTTCAGACATCTTACTTATATCTGTATTGATTAAACCCTGGCCATGACTTCCTGCTGTTCTTTCTTTTAGGGTTTGTTTCTCCAGCTTGTCATTTGTACCAGGTCACTGTTTTTTGTGTGATTGTTAAGAAAGCCTGTTATATTCCTGCTCCTGAGAGTAATGGTTATATTAAGAAGAGGTTAGAAAAATGAGGGCGGGGGTCCTATATACACTCTGCTATTGTTTTTTGGCTGCTCCTACCCTCAGGTCAGTCCTCTGCAAAGTTTCTTCTTGCCTGCAGCGGGAAGTGTTTGGACCTTGTGCACTGTGTGGCAAGTTTTAACTAGCTGTGTTTTGGTCTGCTTGTAAAAGAAGGTAGATCAAAAAGAGAAAGAGAGAGAGATGCTAATTTCATTTCCCATAGAGCTGAAGCTTTGCAGCATTCTATAATGGGTAGACTTGGTGTGTGTGAGGGTTTGTGTTGGTCTTCTGGGGGAGGGGTCTGTTGCACTGATTCTCAGGAAGACTTGCCCTAGTGGAGATGCACTTGCAGGACACAGGGAGAGGGACTTTTTGTAAATGGCTCCGGTCTCCACTGGGGGTTGCTGTGTTGCTTGCTGAGTTTGGTCAGTGCTGATGGGCAGAGGGAAAAGTGGCATTGCTCAGCTCTCCCATCCCTGGAGTAGGGAGTTCAGGCACAACACTCTTCAGGAAGCCCTCACAGAATAGCAAACAATCACCCCTCATGTGTACCTGGTTTCTGTCAAGTCCCTGCCTTCACCTTGTCTGTGTCCAAGCTGTCTGCCTGCTAGGTGGCCCAGTATTATGTTTTATCTCAGGTGCAGCTATATTTCAAAACCAAATTTTAAGGACCAATGCAGCATGGACCAGTTCTGATCCTCTGGGTGAAGGTCTTACCGTTTTTGCCACTTGACGGTTTGTCCCAGAAAAACAGTCACATGACTGCACGGTGGTTCAGAGTTTAAAGTACAGCAAAAAGCCGGCACCGAGGTTTGCTGCCCTCAGCTGGTATCTTTGTTCCTATGCTAGGGAACAGGCAGCATGTTGGCACTGCCAGTTCTTTTGTCCCCAGAGACGCTGTGCCACCACTCACAAATGTATTCCAAGAAGGGAAACTGTTTCTCCCTGTGCAACCCAAGAGATCCTTAGACCATGCTGCCCACTCCCAGGTCTCTGCCTTTCTTCCTTGCAGGAGTACTGCTAAGCCTGTCAGGGATGACCCCAGCGACAGTATGGACTTCTAAAACTTCAGACTTTGTGCTCTGTTGCTTATAATAACTTGCAGTAGTCAGCCCCTCTCCTTTTCTCAGTCAACGGTTTTGAGGAAGAGTTTTTCTTGTGCACTCTCCTGCCTGCTGCTTCACTCTTTCTCTCTCTTTTTGTCTCTCACTCCTCTCTCCATGATCATGACTTCTCCCCTTCACAGCACCTGTAATTCTTTTTTCCCCCAAATTAACTCTCTGTAGCTCCTACCTTCCACAGTCATTTTTCTACTTGTAGATGTGCAGTTTTGTTCTCTCAGTCCTCAGATTGATTTCTTGGACGTTCTGAATGATTTGACATTTATCTAGCCGTGTTTGAAGGATGAGGAAAGCTAAGGGTCCCCCTACTCCCACATCATCTTAACTCCTCCCAGATCTTTAATAGTTAAGCAGAAAGTACTCCCCATTCCTTAACTTCCAAGTTTTAATTACCTCTGTGAATTTCTTTTCTGATAATTATCCAGCCTCCGGTTACACACTGGGAGTTCAAGGTAGTCACTCCTTACAAGGCAGCCCATTCCATTTTTTGCATTTCTTTTATTTAGACACAGCACAGTGTTATTTAAACAACACAATCTTTTAAAAGTTAGATCTGGGTTTGAATCCTGGCTCTACACCTTACTGGGGGATACTGAACAAGTTGCTTTGGCTATTTGAAATTCAGTTAGCAAATTCTCCTGCATATATACCTCTACCTGGGCCCACACAGGAACTTGAGATCTTCTCAACATTACAAAAATATTTTAAATCAGAGCAGCAATGATTAACTAGTAAGTATTTTGCAATAAGATTTTTATCATTGCTTATTATTGACTCAGTCAGTATCTTCCAAGCTGGGTGTAATTTCTCCATGTAACCATACTTAATTAACTCTGAAGAATGTTAATATTTTCAAAACTTTCAAGTCACCTAAGCTTTCCCAATAATAGCTCTTCTTAACAGCAGACAGAATATGTCCCTCAGAAGCAGATGTTTTTTCTTATCCTGTCTCTACACTTTTGCCCATGCTGCACTCAAAATTTGAAATGCCATTTCATTCTCCTCTCAATCAATATAAATCCTATTCATTCTTCGGGGCAAGGTTTAATTTCAGCCTCCATCATGAAGCTTTTATTTATTATTCCCAAACATAAGGCTCTCTCCAAACACATGGAATTTATCATACACATTATAGCATTTTCCCTAGTCATTAAAAAAATCCTTTTAAAGAAATTTCTTATTTGTGGCATACCTACTATGTGACAAAATTTATAAGGAATACAAAAATATACATAAACAAAGTCTTTGAACTAGTACGCAGAAATAACTAGTGAACTTGACACAAAACCAGTAATGGAGCAACACAATTTTTTAATTAGTTTCAGGTGTACAATATAATAACACTTCTATACATTTCTTAGTGCTCATAAAGTTAAGTGTACTCTTAATTGCCTTTATCTATTTCACCCATCTCCATTCTGGCAACCACCAATTTATTCTGTATTTTGAAGAGTCTTTTTTTTTGTTTGCTTGTTTGTTTGTCTGTCTCTTTTTTAATTTGTTCATTTTTTTACTTAAGTTCCCCATATGAGTGAAATCATATGGTATTTGTCTTTCTTTAACTTATTTAATTTAGCATTATACCATCTAGGTACATCCATGTTGTTGCAAATGGCAAGATTTCATTCTTTTTTATGGCTGAATAATATTCCATCATATATATATACACACACACACCACATCTTTTTTATCCATTCATGTAACAATGGACACTTAGGTTGCTTCCATATCTTGGCTATTGTAAATAATGTTGCAACAAATATAGGGGTTGGAATATATCTTTTGAATTAATTTTAACACTAATGTAGTGTTAACACTACACATTAGCCATTTGCAACAACATGTATGTACCTAGAGGGTATTATCCTAAGTGAAATAAGTCAGACGGAAAAAGACAAATACCGTATAATTTCACTCACATGTGAAATCTAAAAAATAACACAAATGAATAACCAAACAAAAAGCAGAATCAGACCTATAATTACAGAGAATAAACTGATTGCTGTCAGAGGGAAGGAGGGCAATGGGCAAAATGGGTGAAAGGGAGTGGGAGATACAGGCTTCCAGTTATGGAATGAATAAGTCATGAAATAAAAAACACAGCATAGGGGATATAGCCAATAATATTTTAATAGTATTGTATGGTGACAGATGGTAGCTACACTGGTGGTAAGCATAGCATAAGGTATAGAGAAGTTAAATCACTATGTTTACACCTAAAACTAATGTAGCATTGTGTGTCAACTTTAGTCTAATAAAAAACTTTGAAGATAGAGTCTTTTAGAGTGGATTAAAAAAATACTCAACTGTATGTTGTTTACAGGACACCCACTTTAAATATAAAGACAAAGATAAATTAAAAGTAAATGAATACAGAAAGATATACCATACTAACACAATCAAAAGAAAGCTGAGGAACTATAATAATAAAATATATATTTATTAAAATAATAAACGACAAAGATGACTTCAAAGTAATGGAAATTATCAGGTATAAACATGGGCATTATGTAATGATAAGAGGGCCAATATTCCAAGAACACATAAAAATCCCTAATATATATGCAAAAAATCCCTAATATGTATGCATCTAACAACAAAGTATCAAAATACATGAGGCAAAAACTTATGGAACTGAAAGTAAAAATAGATGAGCCCACTATTATAGTTGGAGATTTCAACTGTTGTCTATCTTACCATGATAGATCCAACAAGCAGAAAATCAGTAAGGACACAGTTGAACTGAACAGCACCATCAATCAACTAGATTACCAAATTCTTTAAGTATTTTATAGAATACTTTATCTAACAACAGCGGAATGTACATTCTTCTCTACCTCACCCAGAATATTCACCAAGATAAACCCACTTTGTGGGTCATAAAAGATACCTTAAAATTTTCCAAGACTAGAAATAAAAAAGTGTGTTTTCAGATCTCAGTGGAATTAAACTAAAAATCAATAACAGAAAAATGGTTGGAAAACCCCACAATACTTGGCTATTAACACACTTATTCATAACACATAGACTACAGAAAAAGTTTCATAAGAAATTTAAAAATATTTCACATTAAATGAAAAAGTATACTGAAAAACAAACTGAGGGCTTCAGAGGGAAGGGGAGTGGGGGAATGGGATAGGCTAGTGATGGGTAGTAAGGAGGGCACATATTGCATGGTGTCCTGGGTGTTATACACAACTAATGAATCATGGAACTTTACATCAAAAACCAGCGATGTACTGTATGGTGACTAACATAATATAATTTAAAAATATTATTAAAAAAATAAATGAAAAAGTATAACATCAATATTTGTGGGATGCAGCAAAAGCAGCACTTAGAGGAAAATTTATAGTAGTGAATTCATATATTAGAAAAGAAGAATGATCTCAAATCAATAATCTGAGCTTCCACCTTAGAAAACTAGGAAAAAAGCAAATTAAATCCACAGTAAGCAGAAGAAATGAAGTAATGAAAATTAGAGCAGAAATTAATGAAATTGGAAGGGGGAATGAAGCATGAGAGACAATGGACTCTGAGAAACAAACTGAGGGCTTCAGAGGGGGTAATCAGAAGGGGGAATGAAGCATGAGAGACTATGGACTCTGAGAAACAAACTGAGGGCTTCAGAGGGGAGGGGGGGAGGGGAATGGGATAGACTGGTGATGGGTAGTAAGGAGGGCACATATTGCATGGTGCACTGAGTGCTATATGCAACTAATGAATCATGGAACTTTACATCAAAAACCAGGGATGTACTGTATGGTGACTAACATAATATAATAAAAAATATTATTATAATAAAAAAATTAAAAAAGAAATCAATGGAATTGAAAATAAGAAATCAATAGAGAAAATTAACAAAACTAAAAGCTATTTCTTTGAAAAAATTAATAAATTTGATAAACCTCTACCCAGGCTAAGAAAAGAGAAGACACAAATTACTAATACATGAAATGAGAGACAGACCATCACTACTAATCACATTAATATTTAAAAGATAAAAGACTGGTGTCCAAGATCTACAAAGAACTTCTCAAACTCAGTAAACAAGAAACAAATAAACAAATCATAAAATGGGCAGAAGATATGAACAGACACTTTTCCAATGATGACATACAAATGGCTAACAGACACATGAAAAAATGTTCAAAATCATTAGCCATCAGGTATATTCAAATCAAAACCACACTGAGATACCATCTTATGCCAGTTAGAATGGCAAAAATTGACAAGGCAAGAAATAACAGTTATTGGAGAGGATGTGGAGAAAGGGGATCCCTCCTACATTATTGGTGGGAATGCAAGTTGGTACAGCACTTAGGAAAACAGTGTGGAGTTCCCTTCAAAAGTTAAAAATTGAGCTACCCTATGATCCAGCCATTGCACTACTGGGTATTTACCCCAAAGATACAGACATAGTGAAGAGAAGGGCCATATGCACCCCAATGTTCATAGCATTGTCCACAATAGCTAAATCGTGGAAGGAACCGAGATGCCCTTCAACAGATGGCTGGATTAAGAAGATGTGGTCCATATATACAATGGAATAGTACTCAGCCATCAAAAAGAACGATTTCTCAACATTTGCTGCAACATGGACAGCACTGGAGGAGATAATGCTAAGTGAAATAACTCAAGCAGAGAAACACAATTATCATATGGTTTCTCTCATCTATGGAACATAAGAACTAGGAGAAGAAAGGGATAAAGAAAGAGGGGTAATCAGAAGGGGGAATGAAGCATGAGAGACTATGGACTCTGAGAAACAAACTGAGGGCTTCAGAGGGGAGGGGGTTGGTGGAATGGGATAGGCTGTGATGGGTAGTAAGGAGGGCACATATTGCATGGTGCACTGGGTGCTATATGCAACTAAAATCATGGAACTTTACATCAAAAACCAGGGATGTACTGTATGGTGACTAACATAATATAATAAAAATATTATTATAATAATAAAGATAATAAAGAAATATGAACACATAACACAAAAACTTTGTGACCACAAATCTGATAACCTAGATGAGATGGACCTAATCCTTGAAAGACACAATCTACCAAAACTCACACAGGGAGAGATAATGTGAATAAGCCTATTTCTAGTAAAGAAATTAAATAAATAATATTCTTACAAAACGGAAAGTACAGACACAGATTGGTATGCTGGTGAGCTCAACCAAATATTTTTTTAAAATATGCAACTAATGAATCATTGAACGCTACATCAAAAATTAATGATGTGCTATGTGTTGGCTAATTGAATATGAAAGAAAGAAAGAAAAGAAAGAAGAAAGAAAGAAAGAAAGAAAGAAAGAAAGAAAGAAAGAAGAAAGAAAGAAAGAAAGAAATACCAATTCTGTATAATCTCTCCAGAAAACAGAAGGAGAAAGATCATTTATTAGTGAATTCCATAATGCAACATGATATAGTAGAAAGAACACAAGACTAGAGTTCTAGTCTTGGCTTATATTACTTATTAGCATGTATAAATCACTAAACCTCTTTGAGCCCCAGTTTCTTCATTAGTTAAGTATGGTTAATAATACTGTTAAGCACTGAGTTGTATCACTCCAAAATTCACATATTGGTGTCCTAACCCCTACCATGTGATTGTACTTAAAGATAGAACCTTTAGGGAGGTAATTAAGGTTAAATGAAGCATAAATTCCTCCTAATCTACTAGAGGATTGATGACCTCATAAGAAGAGACACTGTAGACTGCTCTTTCAACACAGGCACAGAGGAAAGGCCAAGTGAGAGAGAGAAGGCAACCATCTACAAGCTAGGAAGAGATACATCACCAGAAACCACCCCTGGCACCTTCTGCTGGACTTCTATCTTTAACAACTGTGTGAAAATAAATTTGTGTTATTTAAGCCACCCAGTCTGTGGTATTTTGTTATGGCAGCTCCAGCAGATTAATACAAATATCTACCTCTTAGTGTTGTGAAAGCTAATTCAAAAAAAAAAAATGATCTTTGAGTATGGTAACAGTTTATGTAAATGCTGAATATTCTTATTAATAATACTCCTTTTCCTACAACTAGGACATTTAAAACTGTGATAGTTAATAGTTAACTATGCTATATGCCACAGCTTATTTACTTTTAACCTTCAATGTTTAATTTCTAACAGTGTAGTAAATCATTTCTGTTTGACAGATACTGTCTTGATAATACACTACAGAGGATTCGAGTTGTAGAAAAAGATAAGGGGAAAGGACATAGTCTAATATTTCTGTCTAAAGAGCAGATATTCTTTTTTAAAAGTTTTTAGTTAAATTCCAGTTGGTTAACATACAGTGTTATATTAGTTTCAGGTGTACAATATAATAATTGGATACTTCCATACATTACACTGTGCTCATCACAAGTGCACTCCTTAATCTCCATCATATATTTAACCCATCCCCTCACCCACCTCCCTTCTGGTAACCATCAGATTGTTCTCTATAATTAAGAGTTTTTCTTGCTTTGACTCATCCTCTTATTTTTTCCCCTTTATCTTGTTTCTTAAATTCCACACGAGTGAAATCATATGGTATTTGTCTTTCTCTGACTTATTTCGCTTAGCATTATACTCTCTAGCTCCATCCATGTCATTACACATGAAAAGATTTCATTTTTTATGGCTTAATAATATTCCATTATATATATGCCATATCTTTTATCCACACATCAATCCATTGACACTTGGTCTGCTTCCATATCTTGGCTATTCTAAATGATGCTGCTATAAATATAGGGGTGCATATATCCCTTTGAATTGGTGTTCTTGTATTCTTTGGGTAAACACCCAGTAGCACAATTGCTGGATTGTAAGGTAGTTTTGTTTTTAACTTTTTAAGGTACTTCCATAGCATTATCCAGAGTGGCTGCACCCATTTGCACTCCCACCAACAGTGCATGAGTGCTCCTTTTTCTCCACATCCTCACTAATGCCTGTCGTTTCTTGTGTTTTTGGTTTTAGCCATTCTGACAGGTGTTAAGTGATAACTCATTGAAGATGTGATTTGCGTTTCCCTGATAATAAGTGATGATGAGCATATTTTTCTGTGTCTGTTTGCCATCTGGATGTCTTCTTTGGAGAATATCTGTTCATGTCTTCTGCCCATTTCTTAATCGGATTATTTGGGTTTGGGGTGTTGAGTTTTTAATGTGCTTTATGTATTTTGGATCTTAGATCTTTAGCAGATATGTCATTTGCAAATATCTTCTCTCATTCTGTAGGTTGTGTTTTAGTTTTGTTGACTGTTTCCTTTGCTGTGCAGAAACTTTATTTTTATGTAATCCCAGTAGTATATTTTTGCTTTTGTTTCCCTTGCCTCAGGAGACATATCTATTAAGAAGTTGCTATGGCTGATGTCAAAGAGGTTACTGCCTGTACTCTGCTCTAGGGATTTTTATGATTTCAGGTATCATATTTAGGTCTTTCATCCCTTTTGAACTTATTTTGTGTATGGTATATGAAAATGATCCAGTTACATTCTTTTGTATGATGCTGTCCAGTTTTTCCAACACCATTTGCTGAAGAGACTGTCTTTCTCCCATTGGATATTATTTCCTGCTTTGTCAAAGATTAATTGACCATAAAATTGTGAGCTTACTTCTGGGTTTTCTATTCTGTTCTATTGATCTTTGTCTATTTTTGTGCCTGTACCATACTTTCTTAATCACTGCAGCTTTGTAATATAACTTGAAGTCCAGAATTGTGATCCCTTCAGGTTTGCTTTTCATTTTCAAGATTGCTTTGGCTCTTTGGGGTCTTTTTGGTTCCATACATATTTTAGGATTGTTTGTTCTAGTTCTATGAAAAGTACTGTTGGTATTTTGATAGGGATTGCATTAAATGTGTAGATTGCTTTGAGTACTATAGGCATTTTAACAATATTTTTTCTTCCAATCCATGAACACGGAATGTCTTTCCATTTATTTGTGTCATATTCAATTTCTTTCATCAGGGTTGGAGTTTTCAGAATACAGGTCTTTCACCTCTTTGGTAAGGTTTATTCCTAGCTATCTTATTATTTTTGGTGCAATTGTAAATGCACCAAATTTAATTTAATGCACTTAATTTCTCTTCCTGCTGCTTCATTATCGTGTATAGAAATGCAACATATTTCTGTATATTGATTTTGTATTCTACAACTTTACTGAATTTGTTTATCAGTTCTAGCAGGTTTTTGGTGGAGTGTTTTGGGTTTTCTATAAATAGGATCATGTCATCTGCAGATAGCAAGAGTTTTACTTCTTTCTTACTGATTTTGATTCCTTTGGTTTCTTTTTGTTGTCTGATTACTTATGACTAGGACTTTTAGTCCTATGATGAATAGAAGTGGTGAGTAGCCATCCTTGTCTTGTTGCTGACCTTAGGGGTAAAGCTGTCAGTTTTTTCCCATTAAGAATAATGTTAGCTGTGAATTTTTCATAGACGGTTTTTAGTATGTTGAGGTGTATTTCCCTGTAAGCCTATTTTGTTGATGGTTTTTTATCATGAATAGATACTGAACTTTATAAAATACTTTTTTCTCCATCTATGGAAATGATCGTATTGTTCTTATCCCTTCTCTTAATGATGTGACATATCACATTGATTGATTTGCAAATATGTTTTATTATGTTAGTCACCATACAATACATCATTAGCTTTGATGTAGTGATTTGCAAATATTGAACCACCTTTGCAACCCAGGAATAAATCCCACTCAATTGTGGGGAATGACTTTTTAAATATATTGTTGAATTCAGCTAGCTAGTGATTTATTAAGACCTTTTGCATCTATGTTTATCAGGGATATTGAAGTATGGTTCCCTTTTTCAGTGGTGTCTTTATCTGGTTTTGGTATCAGGGTAATGCTGGCCTCATAGAATGAATTTGGATGTTTTTCTTCCCTTTCTTATTTTTTGAAACAGTTTGAGAAGAATAGGTATTAAAATTTCTTTAAGTGTTTGGTAGAATTCACCTGTGAAGCTATCTGGCCCTGGACTTTTGTTTTTTGGGAGTTTTTTGATTATGGGCTCAATTTCTTTGCTGGTTACCAGTCTGTTCAAGTTTTCTATTTCTTCTTGTTTCACTTTTGGTAGTTTTTATGTTTCTAGGAATTTATCCATTTCTTCTAAGTGTTCCAGTTTGTTAGCATGTCGTTTTTCATAAAATTCTCTTATGATCATTTGTTTTTCTGTGGTGTTGACTGTTATTTCTCCTCCCTCATTTGTGATTTTATTTGAGTCCTTTCTCTTTTTTTCTTGGTAAGTCTAACTATGAATTTTATCAGTTTTAATGATTTAAAAAAAAACTCCTGGTTTCATTGATCTGTTTTATCATTTTTTAAAAATTTCTATATCATTTATGTCTGCTCTAATCTTTATTATTTCCTTCTTTCTGCTGGCTTTAGGTTTTGTTTGTTCTTTTTCTAGCTCCTTAAGGTGTAACATTAGGTTATTTGCTTGGGATTTTTCTTGCTTCTTGAAGTCTGTATTGCTATAAACTTCCCTCTTAGAACCACTTTTCCTGCATCCTAGATGTTTTGGGATGTTGTGCCTTCATTTTGATTTGTTTCCATGTACTTTTTAATTTCTTCTTTGATTATCTGTTGACCTATTCATTATTTAGTAGTATGTTATTTAACCTCCATGTATTTGTCATCTTTTCAGATTTTTTCTTGTGGTTGACTTCTAGTTTCATATGATGTGGTCAGAAAATACACATGGTATGATTTTGATCTTCTTAAATTTGTTGAGGTTTGTTTTGTGGGCTAGTATGTGCTCTGTTCTGGAGAATGATCCATCTGAACTTGAAAAGAATGTGTATTCTGCTGTCTTAGGATGAAATGTTCTGAATCCATCTCTTAAATCTATCTTTTCCATTGTGTCTTTCAAAGTCATTGTTTCCTTGATGTTCTGTTTAAATGATCTGTCTATTGATGTGAGGTGTTAAAGTCCACTACTTTTATTGTATTATTATTATTATTAAGTTCTTTATGTTTTTTATTAGCTATATATGTATTTGCGTGCTCCTATGTTGAATGCATAAATATTTACAATTGTTAAATTTTCTTCTCAGAGTGTCCCCTTTATTATTGCATCATGTCCTTCTTTGTCTCTTGTTAAATTATTTGTTTTAAAGTCTATTTTGTTCAGTATAAGTACTGATAGTCTAGCTTTTATTTTTCATTCAAGATTTTATTTAAATTCAGGTTAGTTCACATATAGAGTAGTGTTTCAGGGGTAAATTTATTGATTCAGGGGTAAATTTATTGATTCATCAGTCGCATATAACACCCAGTGCTCATTACATCAAGTGCCCTCCTAATGCCCATAACCCAATTACCCCATCCCCCCACCCACCTTCCCTCCAGCAACCCTCAGTTTGTTCCCTATAGTTAGGAGTCACTTACGGTTTGCTTCCCTCTCTGTCTTTATCTTAATTTATTTCTCCTTCCCTTCCCTAATGTTTATCTGTTCTGTTTCTTAAATTCCACATGAGTGAAATCATATGGTGTTTGTCTTTCTCTGACTGACCTATTTTGCTTAGCATAATATACTCTAGTTCCATCCATGTCATTGCAAATGGCAGGATTTCATTCTTTTTGATGGATAATATTCCTCTGTGTGTGTGTAATATATATATATATCACATTTTCTTTATCCATTCATCAGTTGACAGACATTTGGGCTCTTTCCATGTTTTGACTATTGTGTATAGTGCTGTTATAAACATTTATATCCATTTGCATAGTAGATGTTTCTCCATCCTCTCATTTTTAATCTTCAGGTGTCTTTAGTTCTAAATGGGTCTCTTGTAGGCAGCATATACATGGATCTTGTTTTTTAAATCTATCTTGTCACATTATGTCTTTTGATTGGAGCAATTAGTTTATTTACCTTCAAAGTAGTTATTGATAGATATGTATTTATTGCCATTTTATTACTTGTTTTGTGCTTGCTTCTGAAGGTTTTCTCTGGTCCTTTCTTGTCTTTCTCTACAAAGCAGAGAAGCTTGGGTTGTGACAACAGAACATACTGGCCTGTGCGACCCCCCTAATTTGAAAGTGTTCCTTGTATGTTACTTTTAAGATCTCAGTTGGGACCTGCATTAAAGACTAGAACATAGCTCCATATCATCTTTATTTTATCTTTCTTCCTTCTTTAACCCCAAAGTATTAAAGCTACATGCTCTTTGTTTTTTCCTTCAAAGGCATTATTCAGGCACCAGAAACAGATGGAAAGAGACAGGTTTAGTTCAAAGCACTAGTTTCCATTACCTTAAGTGCCTGCCTCAATGGTTTTTCTTAGGGGTAGAATTTCTTACACTTGGTCTCAGGCCCACAGTATATGCAATACTTCAATCAAATTGCTTGCGACATATTGGAGTGAGTGCTTAGGAACTATGAGTTCCTCATATATTAAAAGAAGGCTGAATACTTGTTACACAGGCACCGAAGTAAAGAGGGGAAGAGTTTTCAAAATTCCTACTTGTCATGGAGTTATACTCTAACATTGAAAATGTTCTGATTTAGATAACATACAAAGTTGCACAGTCACAGACCATGTTGGAAACTGTAGATTCCAAGAGTGTTATTGAAAGTCCTCCACACTCTGGTCCTGGCCTGTTTTTCTGTTCTAATTTCCTATTATGCTTACTCTTTCAGTTTAGTTCCATATATATTTATTTGAGTGTTTGTGATATACTTACTGGCCACATTCTAGGCCCTGTAGAAAAACAAACCAATCTATATGCAGTCCCTTCCTCAAGAACCTCAAAAGTTCATAGTCTCAGAGGGGAAGATTCCAAAATGTCTTGTATGGTTAATGGGATTATCGGCTCCTGCTCCATGTAAAAAAGTCATGCATGAGGGACTGTGAGCCACCCCTATTCTATTCTTGGCCACTGGTTTTTCTGACAGCCTTAGGAGGTCATAGGGAATAGAGAAGAGAACTTAGATATGTGAAGTGTAAGGTATGGTTTCCAGCCCTGTTGTGTTGATTTTGGGCAAGTCACTTCTTGCAAGATATACAAAGTAATATTATTTTCCTGCATAACCGTAGGGAGGAGTTGAACAAACTTCAAGGAATGAGGTATAACCATCAATGAATTTTTTCCTTATGGTGAATATTTGTTCCTGAATAGGAGATTTGGCCCTTCCAACAATTTTGAGAGAAGCTTGGAAAGCATGAAATTTACTGACATTCCAGCAGTCTTGGTGTGTGCAAAGTTCTCAACCTGTCATCATCTAGGAATGTAATTCTGGGAATATCAGGTATCCAAATTTCACCTGTGTTTCTCCTATAAGACATCTTCTATAACAGACATGTGTGTGTGTTTCAGCTGGGAGAGGGAAAGATGTCTGGGTGAGGGGAGGGGGTACTGCTGCTGTAGATCAAAGGCATTTGAGATAACAGACATTGCGGGTTTTGTACTCTTAGCAATGGGCTCCATTCCTTCAGGGATTTCCAAGGAAAAAGGGTAAGGATGAGACATGAAGAAAGAGTGGAAAAACTGTTGCTCAAATGGAGCCTTGGTATTTGGTAAAAAGGATGTTTGGGAGGTCAAGATACTTGAATTCTAGTCCCAGTTCTGTCATTCACTTGATATGTGACCTTGGGAAAGTAATCTCTTAGTTGTGACCCTCAGTTTCTTTATATTAAAAAAGTGGCTGGATTAACTGATTTCCAAGGTACCTTCTCATTCTGACCTTCAATACTTTGGGTCCTCAAAGTTCTTTAGAGAGAGAGCAAATACCAAGACTGTCAGGTATCATAAATAGGAAGTTAAGGAAGGTAAGATAATAAAAGAACATAATTTTTCCATATAAATACAGAAAGTATGAATCGATGTATTGTGTTATTAGCATTTTACTCTATGTACTTTCCAGATGTCCCAGGATAAATATCTTGTCCTATTTTTCCTTGAAACAATCCAAATATCTTGGTAATTGCAATGTTTCACCATTCCAATTGACTCTCCTAAACTGCCTCATTCAGTCAGAAAGGATTTCAGAACATCATTGTTTTTCATTAGAAAACAAGAGAGGGTGACAAACCATAAGAGACTCTTAACTATAGGAAACAAACTGAGGGTTGGCAGAGGGTACGTGTGGTGGGGGGGATGGAGTAACTGGGTGATGGGTGTTAAGGAAGGCACGTGATATAATGAGCACTGGCTGTTTTATGCAACTGATGAATAACTGAACTCTACCTCTGAAACTAATGATACATGATACATTAATTAATTGAATTTCAAGAAAGTAAAATTTAAAAAAGAAACCAATGCTTTATTTTTGCTTCAGAAAATATGGTTGCCCGAACTCTGTAGCACTTACTTTATCTTTCCTTTCTAGGTTTTTTCTCATGCATATCAGTTTTTTCATTGGTATAAATAATATTCAAAGCAATTGAAACTTTCTATAAATATAATCGGCACAGATCACTTATTACTCACAAATGACATGTGTTTGGGAATATAAAGAGCCATGTTTAAAACTAAATTTACTCTGGAAGCTTGGAATAGACAGGCAAATGAAGCTTCTCAACTGTAAGGTTCTGGGGATAATTATAGGGCAGAAGAATCTGGGGAGTGGGGAGAAATAACAGCAGAAACAGAGAAGAAAGCTTCAAATATCCTTTATGTATGGCCTCTGCTGGTGGGAATTGGGAACCAGAAGGTTTGGGCTTAGGTGAAATAGAATGTAAATGATGTCTGCCTGAATTTTTATCTCCAGCCCAAACCTCTCCTAAGTCCCAGACTAGAATTTCAAACTGTCTGTTCCATCTCTCAGTATGGCACCTCAAATTCATTCATCTTCCCTTTTATTTTCCTGAATCTGTTGTTCATATAACTGGTACCATCATTTTTATTTTCCCAATTGCTAAGACTAATAAGTTTGGCAATATCTCTGATTCTTCCATTGTCTCACTAAATTCAGTCAGTTGCCATGTTGTGTGGATATTCCTCCATAATATCTCTCATGAGCAAAAACTCCTATGCATACTCATTAACACCACCTTCAATTAGGCCTTCATAACTTCTCATTTCAAATATTTTAATAACCTTTTATCTGATCCATTCCTTCTAAACCTTATCAACTTCAATCAGTAAAAAACTAGAGCAACCTTTAGCTTAGTTTCTTTTCCCACCAGTAGTTCCACCAATAGTGTTAGACCAAGTTTATGGGACAGTGATATTCTCAGTTTTTAGTGGTACATGTGCATTTTTTTTATTGAGAAATGTGAAGAAGGAATAGCAGTAGTTTACAGGACTTCCTGAAATAGTTGGAGGAAATTTCAGGAGTTTAAAGTGGACTAAGATGCTTGCATAATTATATTTGTGTCTGACTCTGAAGAACTCCCATTGTATGTTTTATCTCCTAATTTGGATGTTAAAACAGACCTGACATCTGTAGCTTTCCCCTTGGCCACAACAAAAAAATTTTATCTTCTTTGCTTCTTTTTTTATACACCTTTACCAGCTGAATGCTTTTCTGTTGCTTTTTGCTCTCTAGCCTCATCTGATCCATTTCACACATGTTGGGAACTCAGGGATTCCCCTTAGGTTTTAGTGTCTCCTCCCTCATTACCAGCTTTGGCCCTCCTACAGTCATGTTTCCATCACTCACATGTACTTGGCCACATGGCAGCTTTGCTGATGGGCTCTGCAGCCATCTCCCACAAACACGGGCCAAGAGGTGACATTCAATCTATCCAGAGTATACTTCTATCCTGCCAAAACTGTAAAACTGTCTAGAATTGTAGTTCCTTCCAGTTATGTGCACCAAAGCACCTGCCAATGTCATTAATCAGTTTCCTGGTGATTTCATGGTACATCAGATAGAGCTCAGGTGGCCTGTAGTAAGAAAGTAAAGCCATAGCAGCAACTGGGCTAGTTGTTTGGGCTCAGAGATCCTGAAACTCTTAAGCCACAAGGCATGAGAAGTCCATTGGGTGTTTCTGGAAACTGTCCCAAAGACTGGAAAATATCCAGGCAGAGGCAAAGGAAAGGTTAGGAGAACACAGATGTCCTAGCTATCAGGCAAAGGCTGCCTCCTCAGTGGGGGTTGTGGAGTGACCCAGCCCAGTCACCTCATGGATGCCATTTAGTCAGTGGGCCTGCTTGTCTGGATCTAGGGGCAGCTCTGGAGGGCTTGCCCAGCATCCCAGGCATGTACAATGCTTCCATCTAACTCAAACCACATGCAGAAGGATCATGTCATACTTGGCATATAACCAATCAAGAAAGGCATGAGAGGGTGTCCAGACCTTAACTTGTTTGAACAAATGTTCAAAAATCATTTCTAAGGGGATATTCCAGAAAAACATACTCAAGGTCTTAAAACAGATGTTCAGTCTCTAGGAGGATTGTGTTGCTTTGCAGCCAGTATTATTGAATGCTATAAGTAGAACCAAATCAGTTCAAGGTTTTAATTATGGTGGCTTTTCAGATTTTTTTTGTAGCTTAATGTGGGCCAGGGAAAGGGTGGGTTAGATAACAGAGGATAATGCTAAGGAGGCAGCAATCTTTTGTGCTTTAGTGCCTCAGCTTCAGAGTTAGGCAGGCAAAGGCTTAGACCCCTGACTAGCTGAGTGACTCAATCTCTCAGAGACTCAGTTTCCTCATTTGTAAAATGAGGGCAATAACATTGCTTACTTGGTTTATGAATTGGACTAAAAGTAAATATCATATATAAAGAGTTTGCATCATGCATATCATGCATTAGGCACTCAATAGGTCCTAGACAATATTATTAATGTTACTAAAAGTAATTTTACCTTTACTGCTTCATCTACTACTATTACTATTATAACTACTACACTGTACAACAACTACAAAAACTACTACTACTGGTAATGAGGGCTTTTCCCAAATGAGTTGGGAAGTTGAATACCTCAAGGTCATGATTTCCTAGCTTATGTAGAAGGTAGTAATATCAAGGAAGACTGCAGGACTGTCATTCTAGCTTGGAATAGTGTAAATACCAGAGCAGAGCAGGAACCTGGAATTGTATTTCTCTTATCTCAGACCCAAGACCTTCTACTCTTCATTAGTTTGCTATGTGATGTAGCCCAATCCACTCTAGATCTCTAGGTTTCAGTAACTACCCTTGAAAATAAAATGACACTAAAACTTATTTGCAAATCACCTGGCCTGTACCAAAGGCCTAATCTGTGAATGGAATATGATATAAACAAACTGCTCCACATGGGCCATGATACCAGCATCTAAAGTCATACCAAGCTAACTGACTCCTAATCCAAAGACATGCTATAACCACTACCAGGATTTTTGTTAACCACTGCCAGTGATAACTTGAGCTCATTGTCATTGGGAGCATGGTCCTACTTTCAATATAGTCATCACCTTGTTATTTCACATTTGCTCATCTATGTTCATCCATAATGACTCTTAAAGGAATTTAATTAATTCATCCATCCATCCGTCCAACAAATGATTATTGAGCAACTATAACATGCCAGACATTGTTCTTGACACTGGGGATATAGGAGTGAACAAGACAGACAAAAGTCCCTGCTGTTATGAAGCTTATAGTATAGCTGCCTAGTCTGGCCAAATGTAACATACTAAGAAACATTATTGAGGTAAGTTCAGTACTTTTTTGAAACAAATTATGGTCAATACTTCTCAACTGAACATGTCTTCTGGGAGGCATGGTTGGGTGGAAAGGGAGGAGATGGCCTTGAATCCAGCCTGAGAAAAGGTTCAGAGGGAGGTTTGGGAAAGGGCTTTAATAATAATCATATGACTATATATATTTTTTTATTAATTTTATTTTATTATATTATGTTAATCACCATACAGTACATCCCCTGATTCTGATGG
>NC_048238.1:56143252-56159566 GCF_002007445.2 Ailuropoda melanoleuca | reverse complement strand
TGATCGGGATAGCATTGAAAGTGTAGATTGCTCTGGGTAGTATGGACATTTTAACTATGTTAATTCTTCTATATTTTGATTTATCAGATAAATCTGGTTTATATGAATTATATGGCCAATATATGTTTTACAGTTAATATATATTGAATGCATCACATTTTGTAATATGTTAGAAAGTAATGTGACTTTCAATTGTGTAGTTCATAAACTGGCTCTGAAGGCAGCTCCAAAACAGCATTTCAAAAATATTCTGAACAATAACAGCATAATCATAATAAGTGTATAGATAGATAGATAGATGATAGATAGATAGATAGATAGATAGATAGATAGATAGATAGATCTCCAGGGGGACTACTTTGAAAAGTGCCACATGCATTTGGACGTACAAGTTCTGGTATGTTCTTAAAATAAATATTAAATTAGCAGTTAATTTGTTTAAAAAACAGTGAAGAAAATCAGTTAGATTTTTTATATGTATTTATTATGTTTGAACTTTGAGTCATACAATTCAGTAAGCAGTTAGAAAATTAGCTTACTTTCAAAAACACAGAATCGAATTTTTCTTTGCACTTATTCTTTCAGTTGATTTATACAGTTTTCTGCATATGGGTCTAAAAAGTACAGTATAGTTATTTGGCCATTACCTATGCTGTGTTACATTTTCAATATGCAAATCAACCTTCTGATTATATGACAGGTCTGAAGAGGTACTGCCTTCTGATTTGATGCCAGTGTATAATCAAGTTCCTTGTAATTTAACTGGTATTTATGTTACAGGCAGAATGTTAAATCAGGAATTGTAAACAATTCCTAGGCAATGTGTATAATGTTTGTAAGTCATTCCTAGAAATTGTTCACAATGCCTGTAACATATATGCAACTAGCAACATGCCTGAAATATATAAGAAAACTTCAAGATGCAAACTGGCCATCCCTGTGACATCCCTGGATTATAACACATTTGCTTTAATAATTCTACTTATTTATATGTTTATATATTTAGATATTAATAATAAGTCTAGTAATAATAGAGTTTATTTTCATAGCTCTCATGGGTTCTGGATTTTTACTAGTTATTGGGTGTTACAAGGCTTTGAACATGCTCATTTTAAGAGGCACTAGGAATAAAAGAAACCAATAAATAAGAATAAAGGGAATATTGTTTGCCAGATACTAAGGCCTCATACAAATATTCTTATTCCTGTTCACAAGCTATAGCCCAAGCTCCCTTGCCTTTTTTCCCAGCTCGTTAGACTCTATCCAAGTAGTTTTTGATACCCTAAGGCCTTCAAACTTTCCTAGGCCACTCAAAAGAAATCTAATAACTTTGCAAATCCCATTCTGTCTAAACATGAGACTTTCTTGCCTGTCCCTGTTCACTTCCCCACTAATGGGCTTTGTTCTATAGATGATGTAATTGTTTAATTCTACATATTTGTTTCCTTCTTAAGTTTATCGTATTTTCATACAATATTTTGAAATGATCTACATTTTTGGCTTATGTTAGCATTGCCTGCCAAGGATTACATCTGTGTAACTACCCCAAACCAATTTGGAGATGAAGGAAAAAAAGTTGAATTAGTCTGGCCTTTGAATGCTAAGGTTATATCAAATCACTGATTGGAATTCTTTACCCTCTCTAAGCTGGAGCATTTCTAGTCCATCTAGACAACAAAACTGATTTGGTAAACTTCTGATTGACCAATGGAACTGGAGCCCAGAAAGATGAGGCCAGGAAATGAATCGGCAAGATAGGATGTAGGATCAAGAAGGAAACTTCTGAGTGACAGAGCAGGGCCTTCTGACAGTTGACCCCAGAATCTAATGTAGGTGCAAAGAAATTGGTTGGTATGGTAAGATACTGCTAAATAGGATTTGACAGCCGTATAAATGGGCCCCTTAATCTGCTTAGATGATGACCATCACTCCATTTCTATCACCACTGTATCCAGATATGACCCATCTGTTCTAAACCCCACTCAGTCCTATCTCCTCTGCTGAAGCCCTGCTAGTTGCTTCAGACCACACTGGTATGTCTTTTCCTTAAACCCCTCTAGCTTATTTAAGTTCATTTTGTCTCTAGCAATGAATTGTACTTATCTAAATATTTACTGTGTGATATTTTCATATACGTCTTATACTTATGGTGATCATATTTTCCAAACCAAAAATTAAAGCACATCATTTAAAATTTAGGTAGACTATTTGAAATTAACAGTACCCTGAAAAACAGATGCTTATTCTTTTCTGTGTCACTCACTTATTAAATATTGCCTGCTATTGATGATACAAAGATAAAGAAGAACATAAATTGGCATCTACTAAGTTACAAATAAAAGACACTGACATCCTTTGCAGTGTTCAACACAGAGAGGCTTTGCACAAATGCCTTATCACTGTGTGTGAAGAATGATGTGATAATCCTGAAAAAGGACAAAAAACAAAAACAAAAAAACCAAAAAAAGTGTGGGAAAGGAAGAAGGGCAACAAAAAGTACCAGTAGCAAAAGATGTTCTGTAAGGATCATATCATATAATACATCAGTCATATAAGGGTACTCTAAAAACTGGGAACTTGCTATCCAGAAAGACAGAAATTAAAAATGTTTCACTGAAGTCTGTAAGGATGTAGATTATGTGAACTTGGATTTGTTTACCAAATTCTAGAATCCTTCACTGGGCTGCCTATATTCTTGCATACCAAAATTCCAAGTAAATTAAGAAAATAGAAAGGGTGATTAAGAAAATAGAAAGGGTGATAAGCACATGGAACTTGCTATTTTAAAAGGTGGTATAGCGTAAGAACATAGCTTAGAAAGGAGTTTAGGTTCATTTAAGGCTTGCAGATACATAAGGGATACTGAACTATTTTTATTCATTAATTTTTAGCTCAATTAGTTAATGAGATAACTAGTTAATCTTTTGTGGAGCAGAAAGCAGCCATTCATCTAGAGTCAGACATGCTACAAGAAGGGGTAGCTTACAGTGAGGAGGAGAGAAAAGTGGAGAGAATTTTTTAAGACTAGTAACCTGGAATCAGTTAGCTTGGGGTCTAATTTACCTACACACCTTAATTTCACCTGAGAGTAACAAAGCATAGTACAATTCATGCTTTTAATGGCAACCTTGAGTCATTAAGACAAAAATTATATTCCATCTACCTTGTTTATGTGGAATTCATCATTCTTACAAGTAAGGCTCTAAGATACTTAATCTAATCAAATTGGAAAGCCTCAGCACAGCACCCTGGATTTTTCTCATACTGAGAAAAAAAGTTATACGATGTAAATGATTTCCAAATACAAGAACGAGTTCTTGTTCCATGATTCATTCACCCCGTGCTCATTGCAATACGTGCCCTCCTTAATACCCATCACTAGGCTAACCCATCCCCCCATCAAAAACTAATGAAGTACTGTATGGTAACTAACATAGCATAATAATTTTTTAAAAAAAGAAAAGAAATTGACCCCCCAAAATGGATCTATTTTAAAAAGAGAGAGAGAGAAGCATTTATTGGGGGAAGTAACAGTCCAGATAATGAAAGGAAAGAGAGGGTACTCTTGCTAAAAAGTTTATTGGCCTTTTTAAGGTCACAAACAGAAACATGGTGATATAGTGCTCTTTTGTCCCTTCTGCCAAATGCTAATAGCAGTTCTTGGCAATTTGGTGAAACTAGAGAGCTTTGAGGTCCCAGCACAAAAAGAAAAATGGCTTTAGATATTCTGTAGGTTGGAATTCATCAATAAATACTGGAATCCTTAAGAAGCTTTTTAAAATCTAGTTTCTTAATGGGACAATACACGTTATTAAGGGCCGAAGAGAGAGTGGCATTTGGAGGTCATCATTTACTATGATAGTCTGCAAACCAGCCACAGAGTAAGTGGTAGTATGTCAACAAAAACCAAAATCAGGTGATAAACACTTTTCATCATGTGGCAAGCCACTGAGTAAATTTAGATTTATTAGAGAAGTTGGTTTGGTCCTTTCTCAGGAGGCTAAGTCATGTTCCTAATCATACCTAACTTGGTAAATGATCTTGCACCATGGCTTATGTTGTATTTGGCACCTGTGATCTGCTCTTAGTCGATGTTAAGCTCATTGAGGGTAATGTCTATATCTAATTTCCCTCTCTATCCCCATTCTGCCACATTTCCCTCTCCTTGCCCAACTGCAGCAGTGCCCTGCACATAGTAAGAGTTCAGTAAGTATTGCTAAAAGAATTAATACTTTCAATATGGTCGTTTTTTGCTATTAACATATAAACAGTTTGCTATTAAAGTGGAAAGTAGGGGGTTAAGAAGTGCCAGGAACAAACTTTGCATGCTCAAAATAGTTGCTTTGGCTTTGGAAAATTAGTACATGGTCATAAAATAAGCAAGTCCTCTGCCCTTAGGTCCTCAATCTAGTTTGCTTTGGGAAGTAGTGGGTATTCCATCTTTGGGGAATTTTAGCAGCAGGTGCTGGGCTGGATAACACTTATCAGGGATATTATGGAGGGGGTCCTGGTATTAGGCTGGAATGGGGAGTAGTTAAATAAAATAAACTTTAAGGCGTAGTTTTTCCACAAGTTTTTGTTTAAATTCTATGTTGTTAACATATGGTGCAATATTAGTTTCAGGTGTAGAATTTAGTGATTCATCACTTACATATGACACCCTGTGTTCATCACAAGTGCCCTTCTTAATATCCATCACCCCTTTAACCCATCCCCGTACCCACTTCCCTCCAGTAACCATTAGTTTGTTCTCTATAGTTAAGAGTCTGTTTCTTGGTTTGCCTCTCTTTTTTCCCCCTATGTTCATTTGTTTTGTCTCTTAAATTCCACATATGAGCAAAATCTTATGGTATTTGTTTGTCTCTGACTGACCTATTTTGTTTAGCATAATACTCTCTAGCTCCATCCATATCATTGCAAATGGCAAGATTTCATTCTTTCTGATGGCTGAGTAATATTCCATTATAGATATATATCACATCTTCTTTATCCATTCATTAGTAGATGGACATTTGAGCTCTTTCCATAATTTGCCTATTGTTTGATAATGCTGTTATAAACATTGGGTGCATGTATTCTTTCAAATTAGTATTTTTGTATCCTTTGGGTAAATAGCTAGTAGTACAATTTCTGGATCATAAAGTAGTTTTATTTTTAACTTTTTTAGGAACTTCCATACTGTTTTCTAAAGTGGCTGCACCAATTTGCATTCCCAGCAACAGTATAAGAGGGTCCCCCTTTCTCCATATCCTCATTTAAGGTACTTAATTTTTGATAAATGTTACAACAGGTAATATGGTCCAGAAAGAAGTTTTCTAGTTGAAAGATGTACAGTAAACTTCCAAGGCCTTGCAAGCCTTTTTGCTAAAGCCAGACCTGCCCTGTTGGTAGAGACCACTAAATTAATCCTTTATCAAGAAAACAAGAGCTTAAAGTTATCCAAACCAGACTTCTTGGGCAAGGAGAGGGTAATGTGACCACTTGGAGCATCTCTGTGTGGACTCCTCCATGTTCAATTCTGTGTTACCTAAAGTGAAAGCTAGCTTAGAAAGCTTACTAGAGCCATAACTTCCTGCATCTTCAACTTTTGGAGATTAGTGTATTGTATGTCTGTTGTGAGCCCAGCAGAGAACTCGGAGTTGTGGGGGATGGAAAGAAATGTAAAGCTTTTATCTTTTTTTTCTTTTATTCCCCCCTGGGTGACCTGTATGGTTAATTTGATATACTTTCTCCAGAAGTACCACCCATCTTTTTCTGCCCCATAAACTTTCTCACTCTCTCCTAGAATGAGAGATTCAGGTTCTCATCACCTTCTGTTTAAAATTTTCCAGCACTTTGAAAAATGACATTGATATTTTGATCAGGATGACGTTGAAAGTATAGATTTCTCTGAGCAGCATAGACATTTTAACAATGTTTATTCTTCCAAGCCATGAGCATGGAATGTTTTAACATCTTTTTGTGTCTTCATCAATTTCTTTCACAAGTGTTCTGTAGTTTTCTTTACCTATTTGGTTAGGTTTATTCCAAGGTATCTTAAGGTTTTCGGTGCTGTTGTAAATGGAATCAATTTCCTAATTTCTCTTTCTATGGTTACATTGTTAGTTTTAGTTAGGAACTAAAATTTGTATGGAAACAGAAAAGATCCCGAATCACCAAGGAAATGTTGAAAAAGAAAAACAAAGCTGGGGGCATCAGGTTGCCTGATTTCAATCTATATTACAAAGCTGTGATCTCCAAGACAGTATGGTACTGAAGAAAAGCAGACACATAGATCAGTGGAACAGAATAGAGAGCCCAGATATGGACCCTCAACTCTATGGTCAACTAATCTTCGACAAAGCAGGAACAAATATCCAGTGGAAAAAAGGCAGTCTCTTCAATAAAAGGTGCTGGGAAAACTGGACAGCTATATGAAGAAGAGTGAAACTCCACCATTCTCTTACACCATACACAAAGATAAACTCTAAATGGATGAAAGACCTCAATGTGGGACAGGAATCCATCAGAATCGTAGAAGAGAATATAGGCAGTAACCTCTTCTTTCTTTAACCAACTTCTTTCAAGACACGACTCCCAAGACAAGGGAAACAAAAGTGAAAATGAACTTTTGGGACTTCATCAAGATAAAAAGCTTCTGCATAGCAAAGGAAATAGTCAACAAAACAAAGAGGCAACCTCCAGAATGGCAGAAGATATTTGCAAATGACACTACAGATAAAGGGATGATATTCAAGATCTATAAAGAACTTCTCAAACTCAACACCCCAAAAAACAAATAACCAAGTCAAAAAAAGGTCAGAAGACATGAACAGACATTTCTCCAAAGACATAGGAATGGCTAACAGACACATGAAAAAATGTTCAACATCACTAGCCATCAGGGAAATACAAATCAAAACCACATGGAATGGGAGAATATATTTGCAAATGACACTACAGATAAAAGACTGGTATCCAAGAACTACAAAGAACTTCTCAAACTCAATACACGAGAAACAAACAAATCAAAAAATGGGCAGAAGATATGAACAGACACTTTTCCAATGAAGACATACAAATGGCTAACAGACACATGAAAAAATGTTCAAAATCTTTAGCCATCAGGGACATTCAAATCAAAACCACACTGAGATACCACCTTATGCCAGTTAGAATGGCAAAAATAGACACGGCAAGAAACAACAATTGTTGGAGAGGATGTGGAGAAAGGGAATCCCTCCTACATTGTTGGTGGGAATGAAAGTTGGAACAGCCACTCTGGAAAACAGTGTGGAGGTCCCTTCAAAAGTTAAAAACTGAGCTACCCTATGACCCAGCCATTGCACTACTGGGTGTTTACCACAAAGATACAGATGTAGTGAATAGAAGGGCCATATGCACCCCAACGTTCATAGCAGCATTGTCCACAATAGCTAAATTGTGGAAGGAGCCGAGATGCCCTTCAACAGGATGACTGGATTAAGAAGTTGTGGTCCGTATATACAATGGAATATTACTCAGCTATAAGAAAGAACGGGTTCTCAACATTTGCTGCAACATGGACGGCACTGGAGGAGATAATGGTAAGTGAAATAAGTCAAGCAGAGAAAGACAATTATTCTATGATTTCTCTCATCTATGGAACATAAGAACTAGGATGATCAGTAGGGGAAGAAAGGGATAAAGAAAGGGGGGGTAATCAGAAGGAGGAAAGAAACATGAGAGACTATGGACTATGAGAAACAAACTGAGGGCCTCAGAGGGGAGGGGGGTGGGGGATTGGGATAGACCGGTGATGGAGTAAGGAGGGCACGTATTGCATGGTGCACTGGGTGTTATACACAACTAATGAATCATCGAACTTTAAGTCGGAAACTGGGGATGTCTATATGGTGGCTATCATAATATAATAAAAAGTCATAAAAAAATAAATTAAAAAAAACCATATTGAGATACAAGCTTCTGCCAGTCAGAATGGCAAAAATTGACAAGGCAGGAAACTGTTACAGAGGATGTGGAGAAAGGGGGACCCTCTTACACTGTTGGAGGAAATGCAAGTTAGTACAGCCTGTTTGGAAAGCAGTATGGAGGTTCCTCAAAAAGTTCAAAATAGAGCTACCCTATGACCCAGCAATTGCACTACAGGGTATTTACCCCAATGATACAGATGTAGTGAAAAGAAGGGGCACATGCACCCCAATGTTCATAGCAGCTATGTCCATAATGGCCACACTGTAGAAGGAGCTCAGATGTCCTTCAACAGATGAATGGATAAGGAAGATGTGGTCCATATATATACAATGGACTATTACTCAGCCATCAGAAATGAGTGCTCACCATTTGCATCGACATGGATGGAACTGGGGGGAATTATGCCAAGTGATATATGTCAAGCAGAAAAAGACAATTATCATGTGGTTTCACTTATATGTGGAACATAAGGAATAGCATGGACGATTAGGAGAAGGAAGGGAAAAATGAAGGGGGGGAATCAGAGGGGGAGATGAACCATGAGAGACTATGGACTACGGGAAACAAACTGAGGGTTTCAGAGGGGAGGGAGGTGGGGGAATGGGTTAGCCTGGTGATGTGTATTAAGGAGGGCACGTATTGCAGGGAACACTGGGTGTTATATGCAAACAATGAATCGTGGAACACTACATCAAAAACTAATGATGTACTGTATGGTGACTGACATTATCATAATTTTAAATAGGAAAAAAAAATAAAATTTTCCAAAAACAAGCCTCTCTGTTTTCAAGCTGTTCCCCTCAAATCCAAGTTGTTCCTCTCAAATCCAAACATTATCGTATAGCCAGAGATTTTGTCTTAAAGCACAAATATAATCCTGCCACTCCCTAGTTTGCAAATCCTCACTGGCTACCCATTGAGATTAACCCTGTAGGATTAATTTCTAACACTACCACATTAACTCCTAACACTTGCATTTTATGCCCTTCACAATCTGTTCCTAATTTTCCTTAGGTCTGACTCCCACCATTATTCCCATATATCCTATTCTCCTGCCTCACCCAACCACTCCCTATTTCTTGAATACAGCAAATTCTTAACATACTGGATATTAGTTCATATTCTTTATGTGTAATCTCTTTATCCATAATTGCCACCTGAGAAAAATCCTACTGTCCTTCAAGTATTACCTTCTTTGTGATGTTTATTCTGAAGGTCTCAGGCAGAGTTAATTCTTTTTCTCCGAATTCTTATAGCCAGGGAAGACAAAAACTCATATTCATGACCATAAGTGCTCATAAACAATTGAAATAGCCTTCATGGCACAATTTGAGGCCTTTGGGGAAGGTCTCTATCTTTGCCAATTCATAGAATTTAGGTGCTGGAAGAAATCTTAATGTCAACACGTCCAAATCCTTTCATACCAATAAGTGTCTTCCAACTTCCAGAAAGGTGAAATAATTTGCTCAAGTTCACTCTCAGTGCTAAGCCTTTAAGGGGTGATAGACCAAAGTTCTTTTCTAGAATTGCCAGTTTAGTCATACGGTCCTACCTTTTGCATTTATCATTGCCTTCTCCTAGCTTCTTTCAAAATACAATATCCTGGGGCGCCTGGGTGGCGCAGCCGTTAAGTGTCTGCCTTCAGGTCAGGGCGTGATCCCGGTGTTATGGATCGAGCCCCACATCAGGCTCCTCTGCTATGAGCCTGCTTCTTCCTCTCCCACTCCCCCTGCTTGTATTCCCTCTCTTGCTGGCTATCTCTATCTCTGTTAAATAAATAAATAAATAAATAAATAAATAAATAAATAAATAAATAATCTTTTTAAAAAAATGCAATATCCCATGAAAGGATATCATCTTGAGACTTCAGCACTTCAATATAAATACATTTATCAGATCAATTTTCTCTTCAACGGAGACACCCGCAGCAGCATTAGAGTATATAGGATGAAATGGGAATGAAAAGCAAGTTGGATCAACTTCCCAGTTTTGATCCTAAATCACATTTTCTTGAGAAACTGAGGAATGAATAGAGACACAGAAAGATTATAGGAACTTAAGAGATCAAATATGACATTTTTCATCAGTTCCTTAATTCTGCTGTCATGGAAATACAGTATTGTGCTAGCACAGAGAAGCCCAGGGAGGGCCCAGGTGCATCTTGCCTTTAAACAGATTTCAGGAAATTGGAAAAAATTTAAGGGAATTATTAAAAGATAACTGGGATCAGCTAGATAGAGTCAAGAGTTTCCCGATGGATGGAAGCAGCTTGAAGGCTCTAGGAATAGGGAGACTGGCTTACTGCCTGCTGAGGTTTGTGAGAAAGGAGGGAACCATGATAATAGCCCACAAATATTAGAAATTGGGGACAATTATTTGGACTGGTATCAAGAGAAAAAGTAATATTAATGATATATAATTAATAAGGGGATGTAGAATATATGCTGACGAGGTGAAAGATATGTTAGCAGGCAAAATTAACAAACGATGTCATCATCTTCTCAGGAGAGGAGGTAGAAGCTCTGGAACTTGAAAGGTGCTCAAGGACATAAAGCATAGAATAGGATAGCATTGGGAACAAATATGAAGAATTTAGCTTGGGTGACAGGACAAACGTTTTTTAGGGTAGATCTTCAGGTCTCAGGAAGTCTGAACACATTTGCTTTACACACTTTTGGGTGTTATGGAAATAGCAACTAAAATGGGAGGCAAAAGATGAATATGAGGTGAGGGATACAATTATTGGTAAACATCATTTTTAGGCAAAATTTTCCATACATGAGGTAAATAAAGCTAGCAATGGTGACTGTGTTAGTATAGAATTGTCCATATCTTGATGCATTCCTTCTTTACTTTTTTATTTCAAATTTTTTCTTTGCATTTTGTTTGGAGAAATTTAATTATGATGTGCATTGTCATGGATTTCTTTGGTTTTATTCTATTTTTGGTTTACTTAGCTTCTTGAATATGTGCATTTATATTTTCAACAAATTTGAGAAGTTTTCAACTCTCAAATGGGACTCAATGATATGAATGTTGTATATATTGCTATTGCCCCACACGTTCCTGAGACTGTTCATTTCTTTCCAGTCTATTTCTTCTGTTGTCCAGGTTAGGTAAATTCTATTGAAATGTTCTTAAATTCACTGATTTTATCTTTTGTCATCTACACTTGACTATTGAGCCCATTAGTGAGTTTAATTTTTTTCTTATTGTAATTTTTAGTTCTATAATTTCTATTTGTTTATTATAACTGTTCTTTCCTTGGTGAGATCTTCTGTCTTCATGTGTTTCAAAAGAATTTGTAATTCTTACTGAATCCTTTTGTAAAAATTTAAAATCCTTGTTGCTTTAAAATCCTCATCACATAATTCCAACATCTGATTCGTTTTGACGCTGTCATCAATTGATTGTCTTTTCTTATCTGGGTTGAGATTTTCATTGTTCTTGATATGGCAGGTAATTTTTTATTGTTTCCTAGACATTTTTCCTAATACTTTAGAAATTCTGGATCCTATTTATTTTATTTTTTATTTTAGAAGATAGTCACCCTATTTAGATTTATCATGCAGATCCTGGACTACTTTTGTGAGCTGCTGTTTCAAAGTGTATTTTCAGAATCTTTCTAGTGCTATTCTCCTCTGCTTGGTTTAACTTGTGCTACTGGGACTCCCACTGGTCTCAACTTGTGCTGATTGGAAGGGCAGAAGAAGTTCCTCCAAAGAAGGCCATCTGGTGCTTTTAAGTGGAGGAAGGGAGTCTCTAGCCTGTGGGGATGAGGAGTACTTCCTGGTCAGGTGGTTGCTGTGGTGGGATCTCTTTGTCAGTGCCACCCAACCACCCAGTGTCTTTTGGTGGGGAAGGGGAGATTCATGCCCTACAAGAAAGGAGAGAACTTTTCCTAGCCATTTATTGTCAGTGGGGAGATCAGTCTCCCTTGCCTCTGGTGCTAGACTGGCCTGGTGTTGTCGGCAGAACTCCAAGTGATCTGGGGGAAGAATGAGCTTACTTGCACCACTTTCTATTGTTAAGCTAGGGGTCAGGAAATGCCAAGCCTGGGTTACTTCCTTCTTTCTGTTGAGTGGCATGATATAAGGCATGCTACTGCTGTTTTTCTTTTGTTTTTTTCTAATATTAGATTTTTATTTTTCCTAATCTGTTATTTTTATTACTTTTTTTACTTATTCATCACTTACATATAACACCCAGTGCTCATAACAAGTACCCTCCTTAATACCCACCACCCATATAACCCATGCCCCACCCACCTCCCTCAGTCAACCCTCAGTTTGTTCTCTATCCTTAAGAGTCTTTTATGGGGCCACTGGGGTGGTTCCAGTCCATTAAGCACCAGACTCTTGATTTCGGCTCAGTTGTGATCTCAGGGTCGTGGGATACAGCCCCATGCCAGACTCCAAGCCAAGTGTGGAGTCTGCCTAGTAATTCTCTCTCTCCCTCTGCTTCTGCCCCTCCCCACCATTCGCACTCTCATTCACTCTCTCTCTCAAAAAAAAGAGTGTCTAATGGCTTGTTTCCCTCTCTCTTTTTTCCCCTTCCTTTAAGTTCATCTGTTTTGTTTCCTAAATTCCATATATGAGTGGAATCATATGGTATGTATCTTTCTCTGACTGGCTTATTTTGCTTAGCATCATATACTCTGGCTCCATCCACATTGTTGTGAATAGCAAGATTTCATTGTTTTGAATGGTTGAGTAATATCCCATTATTTATATATATAATATCATACATATATATCTATCTGTCCATCTTCCTTATCCATTCATAAGTCAATGGACACTTGGGCTCTTTCCATAATTTGGCTACTGTTGATAAATGCTGCTATAAACTTTGGGGTGCACGTACCTCTTCAAATCTGTACTTTTGTATCCTTTGGGTAAATACCTAGTAGTGCAATTGCTAGACTGTAGGGTAGCTCTATTTTTAACTTTTTGAGGAACCTCAATACTGGTCTCCAGAGAGGCCGCACCAGTTAGCATTTCCGCCAAAAGTGTGAGAGGGTTCCCCTTTCTCCACATCCTTACCAACATCTGTTGTTTCCTGTGTGAATTTTAGCCATCCGGACAGATGTGAAGTGGTATCTCATCATGGTTTTGGTTTTTTTTTTTTTTATATTATGTTAGTCACCATACAGTACATCCCCGGATTCCGATGCAAAGTTCGATGCTTCATTAGTTGCGTATAACACCCACTGCACCATGCAATACATGCCCTCCTTACTACCCATCACCAGTCTATCCCATTTCACCACCCCCCTCCTCTCTGAAGTCTTCAGTTTGTTTCTCAGAGTCCATAGTCTCTCATGTTTCATTCCCCCTTCTGATTACCCCCCCTTTCTTTATCCCTTTCTTCCCCTACCGATCATCCTACTTCTTATGTTCCATAGATGAGAGAAATCATATGATAATTGTCTTTCTCTGCTTGACTTATTTCACTTAGCATTATCTCCTCCAGTGCCGTCCATGTTGCAGCAAATGTTGAGAATTCGTTCTTTCTGATAGCTGAGTAATATTCCATTGTATATATGGACCACAGCTTCTTAATCCAGTCATCTGTTGAAGGGCATCTCGGCTCCTTCCATGATTTGGCTATTGTGGACAATGCAGCTATGAACATTGNCGTCTCTGGTTAAGTTAATTCTGAGATAACGTATGAATTTGGTGCTTTTTTAAATGGGTTGGATTCACTAATTTCTCTTTCCTCAGTCTCATTGTTCGTGTATAGAAATGCAATTGATTTCTGAGCACTGATTTTGTATCCTGCCACATTACTGAATTGCTCTATAACTTCTAAAAGTTTGGGGGGGGTGGATTCTTTTGGGTTTTCCATATACAGTATCCTGTCATCTGCAGAGAGAGACAGTTTGACTTCTTCTTTGCCAATTTGAATACATTTTATCCCTTTTTGTTGTCTGCTTGCTGTTACAAGGACTTCTAGTACTATGTTGAATAATAGTGGCTAGAGTGGGCATCCTTGTCGTGTTCCTGATCTTAAGGGAAAGGCTTCCAGCTTTTCCCCATTGAGAATAATGCTTGCAGTAGGCTTTTCATAGATGGCTTTTATGAGATTGAGAAATGTACCCTCTATTCCTACACTCTGAAGGGTTTTAATCAGGAAAGGATGCTGTATTTTGTCAAATGCTTTTTCTGCATCAATTGAGAGNATGAGAGGATCATATGATTTTTGCCTTTTTTCTTGTTGATATAATCTATCACACTGATAGATTTGCAAATGTTTAACCACCCTTGCATCTCAGGGATGAATCCCACTGGGTCATGATGGATAATCCTTTTAATGTGCTGTTGGATCCTATTAGCTAGGATCTTGTTGAAAATTTTGGCATCTATATTCAGTAGGAAAATCCGTCTGTAATGCTCTTTTTTGATGGGGTCTTTGTGTCATTTGGGGATCAAGGTAATATCGGTCTCATAGAATGAGTTTAGTAGTTTTCCTTCTGTTTCTATTTTCTGAAATAGCTTTAGGAGAATAGGTATTATTTCTTCTTTGAATGTTTGGTAGAATTCCCCAGGAAAACCGTCTGGGNGAATCAGCAGGCCTTGAAGTTTTGTTTCTTCGAAGGTTTTTAATCACTGTTTCAATTTCTTCTTAATTGGTCTGATTAAAAAATCAATTTCTTGCTGTTTCAGTCTTGGTAGTTTATAGGTTTCCAGGAAGGCCTCCATCTCTCCCAGGTTGCTTAAGTTATTGGCATAAAGCTGCTGATAAAAGTTTCTAATAATCCTTCCTATTTCATTGGTGTTGGTTGTGACGTCCCCTTTACATTCATAATTTTATTAATTTGGGACCTTTCTCTATTCTTTTGAATAAGTCATGCCAGTGGCTTGTCTATTTTATTTATTCTTTCCAAGAACCAGCTTCTATTTCTGTTGATCTGCTCTACTGTGCTCCTGGTTGCTAATTCATTGATCTCTGCTCTAATCTTGATCAACTGCTTTCTTGTGCATGGATTAGCCCTGTTTTTCTGTTGCTGTTCCAGCTTCTTGTGGTGAGAATATAAAAACTGCATTTTAGATTTTTCTATTCTTTTGAGTGAGGCTTGGATGGCTATGTATTTCCCCCTTAGGACTGCCTTNAGCAGTGTCCCATAGGTTTTGGAACATTGGGTTTTCATTCTCGTTGGTCTACATAAATTGTTTACACTGATTTTTTATTTCCTGGTTTATCAAATCATTCTTGAGGAGGACGGTTATTAGTCTCCAAGTGTTTGAGTTTCTTCCAAATTTTTCCTTGTGGTTGAGTTCCAATTTCAAAGTATTGTGGTCTGAGAATATGCAGGGGATAATTTCAATCTTTTGGTATTGGCTGAGACCTGTTTTGTGTCCCAGAGCATGATCTATTCTTGAGAATNTATTTCAGTCTTTTGGTATTGGTTGAGACCTGTTTTGTGACCCAGAGAATGGTCTATTCTTGAGAATTTTCCATGGGCATTAGTATAGAATGAGTATTCATTTTTGGGGGGTGTAGTGTTCTATATATATCTCTGAGGTCCAACTCTTCTAGTATGGCATTCAAAGCTCTTGTTTCTTTGTTGATTTTCTGCTTAGGTGATCTATCTATTTCTGATAGTGGGGTGTTGAGGTCCCCTACTATTACTGTGTTCTTATCTATATGTCTCTTTATTTTGGTTAAGAGTTGGCTTGTGTATCTTGCTGCTCCCCTGTTGTGGGCATAGATGTTTATAGTTGTCATATTCACTTTTTGGATACAACCTTTAAGAATAGTATAGTGCCCTTCTGTATCTCTAACTATAGTCTTTAGTTTAAAATCCAATCTGTCTGATATGAGAATTGCTACCCCAGCTTTCTTTTGAGGTCCATTGGCATTAAAGATGGTATTCTGTCCCTTTACTTTCAATCTGAATGTATCTTTAGGTTCAAAATGAGTCTCTTGTAGATAGCAAATGGATGGGTCATGTCTTTTTATCCAATCTGCAACCCTGTGGCGTTTTATGGGAGAGTTTAAGCCATTTAGATTGATAGAGATTATTGACAGATATGATTTTAATGATGCCATTTCTCTTTAAAGTCTTTGTATCGGTTGTGACTTGCTGCTCTGTATCACTCTTGGGGCCTTTTTACCTTTATAGAGCCCCCCTTAATATCTCCTGTAGGGCTGGTTTCGTGGTTACNCTTCGGGCCATTTTACCTTTATAGAACCCCCCTTAATATCTCCTGTAGGGCTGGTTTCATGCATATGAAATTGGTCAATGACTGGTGATTCTGGAAGGTCTTTATTTCTCCATCAATTCTGAATGACAGCCTTGCTGGATAAAGGATCCTTGGCTGCATGTTTTTCTCTGAAAGAGCTTTAAAAATGCCCCCC